>NC_065529.1:12509892-12542639 GCF_006386435.1 Epinephelus moara
ACAAAACGTGCACACAGAAATAGTAACGTTTGTTCGATCATTGTGTTTATAGACTTTACAAACATCAGATTAGTCTAAACGGTGATACAGTGACGTGAAAAATGATATATAGCTAAACTCAACAAGGTAAACAAGAAGGCGATTCCCATTTACAGTGGTCAAGAGTGCTGGACCGGAAGTGTCGCACAAAAAACCGGAAGCTGGCTGCGTTCTGTTTTGCCTCCGTGTTTCCGTGAAAAATAAGGTGGATAGTGACAGCTCTTAGAGGGCGAAGCCTATACTCATAGAAACTGGGGTTACAGTACGTAACCAACGATAGTTATATGAATTCCTGATATAAATAAAATTCATAAAAATCAACATAAAAATTAATATTTTGTGCCTATGGGTCCGTTTTTGAGATTGTGAACTGCTTACCTTAAATTTATTAATGATTAATTACAAAATGAAGATGAATATCAATAGAACGATTCATATTCCCCTTGAGTGCACAATGAAAAAACACAAGTGAGAAAAATAAGTAAAAACAGAGATGTGTTTTTGTAAAAGAAAACCGCTTGATGTCCGGACAAAACCAACAGATATGTGAGGAACATAAAATGAAGACTATATGATAAAATTAATATTTCTTTGAAAAAAAAAATAGGAATCAATATTTTGATAATTAAAGACAAAACAAAAGAGTTTTCAGGGCTCTGACCATCTCTTTGAAGCCGATCACTTATGCTCTGAATATAATGCGTACTGTTTTTTATGTTTCGATTTCTATTTTTCCCACTTAAATTTACTCTTTTTTTGAAATTTGAATTTTTTCTGTGATGTTTTACTTTGTAAATCCCACATACTGCAGGCGGAAGCCGTGTGATCTCTGCGGTGTTTTACATCGTCGTTTCTGATTGGACGATCACACCGACACTCCAACCCACCAATGAACGACCAGCTGGGAGACACTGGCTGTCATATATAGACGAACTAGACATATTAATGATCATTCTGACAATAGAACCCAATCTCTTTGAAAAATGTCTGGACGTGGAAAGACCGCAGTAAAGGCCAGAGCCAAGGCAAAGACCCGCTCTTCTCGTGCCGGGCTTCAGTTCCCAGTCGGCCGTGTTCACAGGCATCTGCGTAAGGGTAATTATTCTGAGCGTGTCGGTGCCGGAGCCCCCGTGTATCTGGCAGCGGTGCTGGAGTATCTGACCGCTGAGATCCTGGAGCTGGCTGGAAACGCCGCCCGCGACAACAAGAAGACCAGGATCATCCCCCGTCACCTGCAGCTGGCTGTCCGCAACGACGAGGAGCTCAACAAGCTGCTGGGCAAAGTCACCATCGCTCAGGGCGGCGTGCTGCCCAACATCCAGGCTGTCCTGCTGCCCAAGAAGACCGAGAAGGCCGGAAAGGCCAAGTAAAGCCCCGCGCTGACTTAACCACTCCAACGGCTCTTTTAAGAGCCACCCATTTATTCTGAAAGGGCAGAATCCTAATGGGAACAAATGATGAACACCACCGATAACACATTGAATACACATGACTCAGGTTTCAGTTTGAAAGCCTATGAGCTCTTTTCATAAAACGAGGAGCTACATATCCATCAGTAGGTGCCTTAATACAACTGAACAGTCATCTTTCCATTATCTGTCAAACATTCAAATCAGACATACTCTCATGTAATTAAGGGACTGTTCTTTACATGTCAGGAGGGGGGTGTCTACTGGTGCTATTTATTTCTGACCTTCTGGGATGCTACATATATTTTTACCTAAGGCTTGAAAAGGGTCTTAGTGCATGGCCCTCCCTCCATCACAAATGAGGTATTAAAATTTAAAACTCACCCTTTGATGTTCAAAAGATAAAAACTGAAGATGAAATCCTGGAGGTTGCTAACGCCTTTGTTTTCCACTGTTGTAGTGCAGACTGGTTGGCTGTACAGGCAGTTTATTTTTGACAGTGTTAAATGAGATGTAGAATAAAGTAATTTTGATCAGATATCCCTATTTTGAGATCAGATCTGGTTTTGTTTTTTTCTGATGAAAGCATCTGTTGCACCATGATGAGGACTGTTAAGGAAGGCAGATATGATAAATGGTAGAATTTTGACAATTCTTAAAGAAAACAGCCATGTTTTCTTTAAAAATTGGCGCTACAGTAAATTCAAAATACAGCCATCCCTCTCCTTAGCCAAAATAAAATAACACAAGTCCCTCTCTACTGCAGCAGCTTTCACAAGTAACAAACAGTCCCTAAAGACCTCTACCCTTGACCTTATACTACTGTGCACCAAAATTAAGTTACAGAATTTTGATGTGCAACTTCCGTTGAAGCCTTTAGCAGCTACTTCTATACCACTGAAAATAACATTTAAACCTGTGTCCTGTAGTGATGGGTAAATAAAACCCTCATGTAGCTTTGGGACCTTTTTCTATTAGTGCTGGAAAAGAGGAGGCTTTGGAGATGTCACAGTCACAGTGACATCTGGTGGTTATCAAAATGTATATCAGCCCTTCAAGACTGCAGCTGAAGAACTTTAACACCTTTCTGATATTATTAGTTTTAATAAGTGCAATAAGTTAAAACACCTGTGTGCTAATATTAATTCTGCAGTGCTTCATTAAGTGTAGATGGTGCTGAGCAATAATTTTACAGGGAATGGATTTTTTGTGATTCTAACAAGAGACAACATTCTGGGTAAATTTAGATGGAATTGAACTAAATGAATTAAAACACAAAGTAGCAGCTGTGATGTTAAATATGTCGAGAGGTACATAAGTGTATACAGATGCCCAAGAACGTCAGAGGCCTGTAGAGTCACCAGTGCCCTTACTTTTATTTTGAAGGATTTTTTTCTTAACCGGAAATATTGCGGCTGGTAATCTCTAGTTTGAAAAGAGGAACCGGAAACTTGACGGGCGGGAACTGTTGTTAATGAGAGGTCTGTCTTCAACTACGTCCGCAGAACGGATTCAAATAGCAACCCCCTCAACATTGCAGTTATCAGTTTTTCTTCGGAACAAACTAGATTCAGACAAGATGAGTGGTCGCGGCAAGGGAGGCAAAGGACTCGGTAAAGGAGGCGCTAAGCGTCACCGTAAAGTTCTTCGTGATAACATCCAGGGAATCACCAAACCCGCCATCCGCCGTCTGGCTCGCCGCGGCGGTGTGAAGCGTATCTCCGGTCTCATCTACGAGGAGACCCGCGGTGTGCTCAAGGTCTTCCTGGAGAACGTCATCCGTGACGCCGTCACCTACACCGAGCACGCCAAGAGGAAGACGGTCACCGCCATGGATGTGGTGTACGCTCTCAAGAGGCAGGGCCGCACCCTGTACGGCTTCGGAGGTTAAATCACTGCCTCATCTCACCTCAACACAACGGCTCTTTTAAGAGCCACACACATCAACCAAAGAGCTCGTTTCTGTCAATGTAACAATATTTGCACCACTTTAAATAGAAATAGGGGACACGTGCCCACCATGCACCATTTTATGTGAAACACATACGGCCCGCAAAACACTCATGTTTAACGCCCGGAAGGACTCTTCAGACTGAGGCCAAAAAATTGTACTCCGGAGAAATCTACGTATAAAATGTACATCAGCATGAATTGTTGTCTTAAATAAGCCCTGTTATTAAACAAAACTACAGTGGTGGAAATACTTATCTATCCAGATGTTTTATAAATGAAAGGGCCAAAAAATAAAAGGCCTAGTCATTATACAGAATGGCCAATTTAAATTCTAAATAAAAATGATAATAAAAATATACTCAAGTCATTTTGATTATTTATATACATCTGGGTAGTTTAATAATACATAATCATTCATTAGAAGATTTATATGTTGTATTAGTTAGACAATGGCTCTTTTAAGGGGCACACACATTATCACATCAACATCATAATATTTCAGTAGAGAGTAGAACAGGGTGAAAGTAAGTTATTGCTGTAATATGTAAACAAACGTGTTATTGAAATGTTCACTCCCAAAACGTTTTTATTCATTACCGAAATGCCAACCAAATTACCGTACTTAAGTGCACATATTTCATACAATGGTAGGTGTAATTATATCGTTTGTATAATATTACATGGAATAAATGCATTGACACCTACAATAATACCGATCTGTCATAAGTGATGTCCACATCAAACCATCAGAGATGTTTCTGGAGAAATGTCTCTCACAGAGTTGAGACATAACTTTTTTAAAATGCCAGAAGGCCAAAAAAGAAGACGATAAAGAAAATCTTTCAGTCACTCACTCACTTATCCCATTTACAAAGATCAAAACATTTATTGTATAAATCTTCATCTGCAAAATCACAACTAATGTCATAAAAAAGTATAAAGTACTGGAAAATGTTTCCAAAGTGGGTATAAGAACCTCTAATCTTACTGAGGTACATTAAAGTAAATGTAGCCTTGACAGTTTGACGACTCTCAATGTCACTTTATTATGTGACTCAGTTATAATATGATTACATGAGACATTATGAATGGATAACTGTAATATAGTGCAAAATATTCATTTTAAAACTAAGAAATATTAATTTCACACAAGAAAGACTAAAGAGTACAATGTGGTACATAAATAAAATTTATAATAATCATAATTTTTTCCCTGATTAATTCAAATCAGATGAAGTGTAGACAAAGTAAAAGCCTATAATAGTATGTATTACAATGAGATTCACAATTGTATGTTTAGATTACACAATGAGAAACCCTTTATAGAAAAATAATATTGATCTGTCAGTGATATTAAACGTGTTATCAGCAGGAAGGAGCTCTTGAGCTGAGAGTGAGGTGGCTCTTAAAAGAGCCGTTGTTGTGTGTTAAGTGTAGTCGGGTGAGTTTAAGCCCTCTCCCCGCGGATCCTGCGGGCCAGCTGGATGTCTTTGGGCATGATGGTGACCCTCTTGGCGTGGATGGCGCACAGGTTGGTGTCCTCGAAGAGACCCACCAGGTAAGCCTCGCTGGACTCCTGCAGAGCCATGACGGCGGAGCTCTGGAAGCGCAGGTCGGTCTTGAAGTCCTGAGCGATCTCCCTCACCAGCCGCTGGAAGGGCAGCTTGCGGATCAGCAGCTCGGTGGACTTCTGGTAGCGGCGGATCTCTCTCAGAGCCACGGTACCGGGCCTGTAACGGTGAGGCTTCTTCACGCCGCCGGTGGCCGGGGCGCTCTTACGGGCAGCCTTGGTGGCCAGCTGCTTCCTGGGGGCTTTGCCTCCGGTGGACTTACGGGCGGTCTGCTTGGTTCTTGCCATTGCTAGAGAGAGTCTACTTTCTTGAGAAAGAGAGAATACTAACAGAGCAACTCTGTCTGGGTTATATAGCCAGAGCCAGCGCGCCGAGAACGCTCATTGGTCCAGTGTATGCACGTGATCCAGCAGCTCGGCTATTGGACAAAAGGCAATTTGAAAATTCAAACTGACCCGCTCAAACACTTAACCTATTGTTTGAATCATTTGAGCACTATGAGCTATTGACAATAAGAACATTCGTAAAGAAAATGAACTTTATATATATATACACACTTTAACAACGTTCTGGGATTAACTACAGTGAAATCACTTCAATTTGGGCATAAATACAATACTATGTGTTTGGATAAATACTTTAAAATACCTACAGTCCAGTATGCAGCTTTCTACAATGTGATTTATATAATTTATAAACCTCAGTGATTATGTGCTAAGAAACATGTGAACAGGTGTATGGAATAGTAACAGAATTAGTGAATTAAAAGTACAATGTGCATGTTGTACTATTCATGATGTGAGATTAAATTAAATATATAGAATGTGAGGAAGCTGTAATAGAATCATATGGGTTAGTCACTCAGAGAGAATTTAACAGAACGTAACAGTAAACTACCACAGAAGCTGGAGTCCAGTAATACTGATGTGCACTGTGTTCATTCACCTAACATACAATTAATCTAAAATGAATTCAGTGATATATTAATTCAGTATTCATATTTAAATCAATTAGTCTTCTAATCTAATTTTTTTTTTTTTTTTTTAAAAATGTGTAAAACAAACATGCACTCACAAAACCCAGCCACCCCATTCCTCTAATTAAGAACTCTATTTTTTGGGAAATATTGTTCATCCACCTTATCACAGCTAGTTGTAGTTTTATTTGATGTGACTGTATTTACAAAAAAAAAAATTATACACACACATACACACACACCTTGTAACTGACACTGTATAGTACAGCTATGCATTTCCAATTGATTCCATTTGTTCCCAAAAATTCTCATAATCTGCTATAACTATTTAGATACCCATTACATGCACTCACAGTACCCGGTACAGGCTTTGGCAGCACAAGCAACAATGGATTATTTTTAATTATTATTATTAATTTTAAGTAGTAATCAGACAACTTTGCTCTTAAAGATATAGTGGGTGGCTCTTAAAAGAGCCGTTGGTTGAGTAGTGGAGACAGCAGCAGTGTCTACTTGGAGCTGGTGTACTTGGTGACGGCCTTGGTGCCCTCAGACACGGCGTGCTTGGCCAGCTCCCCGGGCAGCAGCAGGCGGACAGCGGTCTGGATCTCCCTGGAAGTGATGGTGGAGCGCTTGTTGTAGTGAGCCAGACGGGAGGCCTCACCGGCGATGCGCTCAAAAATGTCGCTGACGAACGAGTTCATGATGCCCATGGCCTTGGAGGAGATGCCGGTGTCGGGGTGGACCTGCTTCAGCACCTTGTACACGTAGATGGCGTAGCTCTCCTTCCTGGGCCTTCTCCTCTTCCTGTCCTTCTTGCCGGTCGACTTGCTCGCCGCTTTCTTGGCGCCCTTCCTGGCTACCTTTGGTGCAGGTGGATCAGGCATCGTCGCGATTGTCGTGTTCACTGAAGTGTGTATGAAACTCTAGCGACACTGTCTGTATTTATATCAACTGAATGCAAATTTTGCTGTGCCGTCCCCACTCTCCCATTGGTTAGTTCTGATCGCGTTATAGAGTTACTATGCGGAAGTGTTACTTTCGCTTTAGGCACGTGGCCTTTCGACATCGTGTATTGTTATAAAACGTGCTTTAATTAAAATAAGATGATGAAACAAAACTTCATTGAACATGAAAAGGGAAATTCAGTTGTTGTAGCAACACAAGGATAGAAATGTCATTCAATAATAATCATAATAACTAAAATCATAACATAAAATAGAAACTGCACAACACAGTACAACATCATATGATTATACTTACGGTTACTGTTCCTATCTGTATTAATATGGAAATATATAATTAGTGTATGCTTTAATCAGTACAACATACTTATTTCAAAATCATGATGTCAGTCTGACATGATCAGTATAGTCAAGTACCACATATCTTTGGTTTTTAACATAAAACATTAACCGATTAAATACATTTAAATATAAGTGAATGTGTTTTAGACTGTGTATACTGTAGAGTAGTCTACGAAGAGTATTATATTTATCTGCTTGATGCGTTTAAAAAAAACAAATGATTGCACTTGTGAGTTAATTATTGACTTACTTGGCAAGGACAGACACTTACATATTAGACATTAATAACGTGTCTTATATCGTTAAAAAGTACATCATATTAACCTTTTAAGGTCCTCACCAAGAAAAAAGCTATGGAAAAATTATTTCTTTGCATGTTTTATGTTATTGGGGCACTAATAACAAGAATCAATTATTATTTTTACAGACCCCACAGTTTTTTAATTACAGACCTCTACCAAATGGTTGAGAGGTCGCTTAATGGTAAAAGTACCTAATACGTTATTATAAATGTATAATAACAATAATATGATAATTTGATACCTACAAATACAAAAAGAAAGTAGAAAAAGCCAAATAACTGTAAAACAAGTCAATTTTATTAACAAAATAGCGAAATACACACACTTGTGTGTGTAAAATAACAAAACAATTCCAGTACTTTCATTAAACAGTACTTTCGGGGCCTTTATTTATTTCCCCCTCTCAAATTAACAAACAAAGAATGACCCATGGGACCATGTTCAACTTCTCAGCTGTGTTGTGTAAAATATCAACTTATTTTATTGGAAAACGTTGCACTTTACACACCCTTTGGGCAGAGGCTGCACTGCCCCCGGTTGTCAATGTGACGTGGCCAATGTCCGTAGTTGTCATAGCTCACATCTGGTTGTGGTCGCGGGGGTCTTGAGGGGAGGCTCTTCTTCTGAGTGGACATCTGTGGTGGTGGAGCGGTGGAGGATGGTCGGCCTGGTGGTGGAGAGGCGGAGGAAGGTCGACCAACTCCTTTTCAACCTTTTCAGAGGCATTGGTTTCTCATTCAGTAGTCCACAGTCTCTCTTGTAGACTAGCCAGGAATTGGCGATAGACAGGTCAAGGGCGTAGCCGAACAGGGGGTAGTACCATCAGCGGGACTTGGCAGGGGTCTTGTAAAGGTGGACCAGCAAGATCAATACCTCCCATATGCTCATTGTAGGCAGGAATGAGTGATGGGCATGGAATGTCAATCTTAGCTTTTTCGTCTTTGCTCCACCGTTTGACTGTTGAAAGAGGCATGATCCCACAGGCATTGCTCAGAAGGGTGACACATTTGTTGTCATACCATTTCACTGCGATAACCCCTTCAGTAGACCGGTAATCAAAAGAAATAAAAATGAGGGATTATGCACATAATATGTTGGTATACCAACAAGTCAGTTGTTTTAATTTTCTATATAGCCTATTTATCATATTTACAATAAAAATATCTCAAAAGTGGTAAATAAAATCATACTGATATACTTTTTCTTCAAATATATAATGCAATAACATCAAACAAATGAGGAGTAAATATTCCTACATTGTTTTACTTAATAAAAATTGTAAATGAACTTCATCATGACATCACATTATGGCTTTTATCATAAAATGACAAATCTACTGTTTGGCTGAGCATGATTGTTAAACAGTAAAGAAAATAATTCTTAATAATCACATTAATAACATTAAATGTGTGATATTGACAACAATTTATGATCAGAAATGTTTTTTTTTCACAGCAAATAGCACATTTTAATTAGATTAGCTAACTTCTCTACCTTTACCATAAAGTGACAACTCAACCGTTTGGTAAAGCATGTTTTTAAAAAACTATTCGACCCTTATAAAACTTATTTTTGTGGTATCAAGTTACATAAATCTGTTTAGTAACATCTTTGATGCTCAACTACGTCAAAAAAACAAGGTTACCTTTGGAAATTTCAGAGGAAATTGTCTTCACGTCAGGAGAGAATTTTTCATTTTTCACTTCCTGTTTGGAAGCTGACTCAGAAGGCATGCTGCTTAAAGGTACAGTGACATCTAGTGGATTTTTTAGCTTAACATACCTACACCGAGTGGTAGAGATGGCTCAATCAGGTTGAGTTAAGTTCAACACATTTATCAATAAGAAATGGTGACTGAAGATGTGCTCTACCAAATGGTGGAGCAGACCCTTACAGGGTTAACAGAAATTTTATTTTTCACAGCAACACGTGTTTTAGCCACCAGTTTGTGTCTCAAACGTGCATAAAGCTTACGATTGCTGATTTACTGAGACATGATGATTAGCAGGTCGTTAAAATGTAAGCAGTGTGGGTGTGAAAGTAATCTCTACCCATGGGCGTAAACCTATTGTATAATAAATCGATGTGGACTACAATGAGCACATATTTACAGCAGCTTCCAATGATTGATACTAATGAGTTCAATGCAGGTGACGAGCTCTTTGGTTGATGTGTGTGGCTCTTAAAAGAGCCGTTGTGTTGAGGTGAGATGAGGCAGTGATTTAACCTCCGAAGCCGTACAGGGTGCGGCCCTGCCTCTTGAGAGCATACACCACATCCATGGCGGTGACCNTTACGGTGTTACGGTGACGCTTAGCGCCTCCTTTCCCGAGTCCTTTGCCTCCCTTGCCGCGACCACTCATCTTGATTG
Source organism: Epinephelus moara (assembly GCF_006386435.1). Lineage (NCBI taxonomy): Eukaryota > Metazoa > Chordata > Actinopteri > Perciformes > Serranidae > Epinephelus > Epinephelus moara. Next base: position 12,519,821 of record NC_065529.1, read on the forward strand.
CTTTTAGTTTGTTCCGAAGAAATAAAACTGATCAGGTCTGTTCAGAACATCGGTATATAAATGCACTCTGAGGACGTAGTTGAAGACCGCCCAGCCACACGAGTTTCCTTTTCCTCTTTTTTTCTTACGGTAGAGACGGCTGTATTTCCGGTTGATAAAACAATCCTTCAAAATAAAAGTGAGAACATCGACACTGAGTCCTTTGATGTGCAATAGCGTCATTGTCTAATTTTCATCTTCATATTGAACATTAGGTCGTACACAATGTGATAACTAAATTAGATGAAACACAAAATCACCGAAAATACGGGTATTTTAATTTTTGTTTACTGCCCACTGTTTTGAGCTGTGGAGTCATTAATTACAGGGTTTACAGTTAATCTAGCTTGCAGATATCCATGTTAACTGAGGTTAAAAGGGGATGATCCTGTCTTGTAACACAGGAGGGGTACTGGTCAACAGTAAGGTTACAGTAATGAAGCATCTGATTAAAATAATTATTATGTTCCTAAGATAGAGTTAATATCTTAGGAAGCATGTAGCCTACGCTGTTGTGAGCATACTTGTGCAGTGGTGTGTCTGTGTCACTCTGCAGTTACACCTCCAAAACACTAGTCAGCTGCAGAGGTTTCTGTGACGTGTTGCAAAGTTTAGTTGATTCAAAACACACATTAAACATGGTTTAATTTCAAACACAAGTACACTAATCGGCGTCACTAAAACTCACTGCATTCACAGACAAACACTTGTCTTTATCTGGACACATTTTCCCCACAAATACAACATGCTAACGTTATTAGCACAAGCCTATGGCATTTTACATTGTATAGATTAGCCTAGTGGGTAGTGGACTTTTCCTCTGCTCATATGAAGCCAGGATAAATCACACACACATGCCTAATAATGCTATTTTTGTGGAGGCTTCATTGTCATCACAATTTATTGTTTCTTATCTGTAAAATTAAAGTAAATAAAAGCTTTGTTTCCACTGAGGGAGTCAGTATACAGAGACAGACAGGAGGTCTGCGTCACCATAAAGTGTAGTTACAATTCTGGAGAGGTGCACGCCAGGCTATGTTGACGCGGAGCCTACGCCGTAGCTACAGCGCTGATCTGGCTATGATAATCAGTGCTATTTTGCAAATTTATACATAAATTACACTAAACTTAAACGTTCAAATACTGGTTTCAGCTTTACAAAGGATATTTGTACATAATGTAGCAAGTTGGCTCCACGTGATACAGTGTAGTTATTATAAAGCACTGTGTGCTGCATTTCTTCCATTACTGTATAGCTTGATGTTTGTTTTATATAATTACGAGGCGTTGAAAATCTTTCAGGACTTGGCTCAATAAAAAGATAAGTGGGTGGCTCTTAAAAGAGCCGTTGGGAGTGATTAAATCAGCGCGGGGCTTTACTTGGCCTTTCCGGCCTTCTCGGTCTTCTTGGGCAGCAGGACAGCCTGGATGTTGGGCAGCACGCCGCCCTGAGCGATGGTGACTTTGCCCAGCAGCTTGTTGAGCTCCTCGTCGTTGCGGACAGCCAGCTGCAGGTGACGGGGGATGATCCTGGTCTTCTTGTTGTCGCGGGCGGCGTTTCCAGCCAGCTCCAGGATCTCAGCGGTCAGATACTCCAGCACCGCCGCCAGGTACACGGGGGCTCCGGCACCGACACGCTCCGCATAGTTTCCTTTACGCAGCAGCCTGTGAACACGGCCGACTGGGAACTGAAGCCCGGCACGAGAGGAGCGGGTCTTTGCCTTGGCTCTGACTTTACCGGTGGTTTTGCCGCGACCAGACATGTTGAGCTGTTTGCTGTTCCAATAGAGCTTGAGAAGCTTGAATATCATTCGAGAGTTGGCACCGGTTTATATAGCAACTATCTAGTCTCTCATTGGTCCTCATATGATCATCCAATCAGAAAGAGGTACGTCACCATACTGTAGGAAGTACAAGACTCCCGCCTTTCCAGAGTGTGTGAGATTTACAAAATAAGAGAAGTGAATACTAACGATAATAATAATGATAATAATGATGATACAACTAACAAAAACAACAACAACAACAACAACAACATACTCTATCTTATGGGTAATTTTGTGACAACTCAACCACAATTTAGATCTTTTCACAGTTTATGTCATGTTTTTCATGATTTTGGACATGTAGAAGTTCTAAGTGCCGCAGATCTCACTAAATATATTTACAGGCTTTGCAGCAGGAAAACTGACTTTTTAAGATATTTACTGTACATTTTCTCAATTCATTTAATTTAATTGAGATTTATCGTATGGGATATTGTTAATATTCACTGCAGATCCATCAAAGAAAAATATCATAATATTTGTATGATACTTTAACTTCACACTGGCTGTATTATTACATGGTTCTATCATAGGTAAGTATTTGTACTATGTTTACTTCAAGGTTTCATGTCTGTGTGATGGGTCTACATATTTGGCTCGTTTCTTATGGGTTTAGGGGATCTGTAAGTTACAGCTTGTAATGGTTTAGTTTAATGTACTCTAAGTGAGGAAAAATTCGTTTTTAATGTGAATATTTATAAAAATAGTGAACATCTGCTAAATTTATTAAAATTGTTTTGTTAATTACTAGATACTGATTATATCTGAGGGACCTACATAACATTGGGAGGCCTTCCTGACCCGTCAGCTAAGGTTCAAAATGCTGTCATCCTCAAATTATTGTATGTGAATTTGATTTTCATTGATTTTTCAGTAGTATTGTACACACTTCATGGTCCCATCAAGATCATTTCTGGTCAGGAAACAAACAATATAAAGTGTTAAACATGTTATGAGTCACAATTTACTACAGTACAGGAAATATTCTGGTCTAATATTTCCCTCTGCGATGTAGTGAAGTAGAAGTATTAAGTGCCTCTAGAGGACAAAAACTCAAGTAAAGTGTATTTAAGTACAATACTTAAGTAAATATATTTAGTTACATTTAATTCGTGGTGAAATGTCAGTGCCACAATTTGCATACCTTGCATATCCATACCGATAATTATGTAATGTAGTGAGGCAAATTTCCTAAGATAGTCAATAGTTGGTATATAATGTGCTTTCAACCGAAACTACAGTATATTCAACACATCATGTCCACTTGCTTTTCCTTTATGTACTGTTTTTTTAGTTTAAGTATATGTATGTATGGGAGACAACAATATGCAGGTATAAATGGTCAAAAATCGTTATGCAAACCCATAAAACTTGGGAGTTCCCCAGGGCTCTATTTTGGGGCCACTCCTCTTTATCCTGTATGTTAATAATTTTGTTTATTCTTCATCTGTACCACACAAAATATTGTTTGCGGATGATACAAACCTATTTTTATCACATAAGAATCCACTTGAACTACAACATATCATTAACAGAGAGCTAGTGAAGGTGGACACATGGTTCAAATGTAACAAATTATCTATTAATATTAAAAAGACTAACTACATTTTTTTTCGATCTCATAAAAATCACTGGCATGATCTGCCTATTGCTCTTAATATCAACGGGCAGGATATTGAGAGAGTCTGCTCCACTAGATTCCTGGGGGTCCACATTGATGAGTTCTTGAATTTCAAATCTCATATAAACTCTATAACCAAAGAATTGTCTAAATACGTTGGTCTGTTTTTTAAGCTGAGACACTTCGTCCCACTCCCAGCACTTCTCACTTTATATTAAACCTTATTTGAACCCCACATAAATTATTGCAGTGTCATATGGTGTAACACTTTTCCCAGCCATCTACAGAAATTACAGATTCTCCAAAAGAAAGTTTTACATGCTTTATCATGGTCACATTACAATGCACCTACAAACCCACTCTTTCATGCTTATGGTCTACTAAAGCCTTCAGAATGTTTTGTGAACCTTTTCAACCTTTAGTTTCAACCTTTAGTTAAATGCACACATGAAACTTTTAGAGTTTTACATACACTGCACGGACAAGATAAACACCACACACAAGAAATAGCACAGATGAAGTCTGAGTTTTATGAGTTTTGTTCTATTTCTGGCACAACTAAAACAAAAGTGCAGATTAAGTTAATTCCTCGTAAATGAGGTGTATGGTCCAAGTACAAAAATGCGACTGATATTAAAAAATGTTTCAAATTAATGTTCAGGTTTTCGTTTTGGTATCTTTCATAACCTCAGTAATGTCACTAATATTATGTTAGAGGCATCTTTACTGATATTGCACAGAGTGCTGCTCGGACACTGCCATGCAGTTCACAAAGAGCAGTAAAGTGCAGAATGATGCAAGCACTCTATCATTTATATTACCACCACTATATATTAAGAGTAAGGGCTAGACATGAAGAAATATAGGCCTACAGTTTGTACAGTATGAACATGTGCAGCAAGTGGACAAAATATATGGTGCACAAGTATTGATATGAATACACAATAGGGATGGCTGGATTACTGAATGGGCCTACAGGGCCCAAAGTGTTAAATCATTCTGCTGAAGAAGAGACTCAAAGAGAGATGCAAGTAAGACACAAAACAACCTAAAATAGACAGAAAATCTCTATGAAGAGACTAGAAGTACAAAATAAAACAATGAAAATAAGCCAAACCTCCACAACGTCTGTATGTCTTGCTCCTCTGTTGATGGTGGGGCCTTTGCATCTCTGTGCCCAGGGGGGCCCATTGTGTCATAATCCACCAAGGACTATAGGTGAGATATTTACAGTGTGGATATTAGTTTAATCATTAAACACGTCTTGAGGCATTTGGTCATGTGAGGACAGTCACGTTGCATACTGTTTTGGGCTAAAAAAAAATTCAGTCAGCAAGCATAAAAATTTCTAACAAATCAAAGAGCAATCGAACAAGACATACTTGACACAGTGCGTGCTCAGATTTCAGCGATTCTATCTTTCATTTCATCTATCCACACAATCAATGAATCCAGTGGATCCTCTGATTCCAGCAATATAACTCATCAGATTCCCTTCATTTACAACTATGGTATCTTTCTTTAGTCAAAACTTGTGTCCGGTTGCATAAAACTGCTAGACATGTGTAATCCATTACCTCCACGCCTTCTTCAGTGTAGCTCTTCAGTAAACACCGTTTCTATTGACTTGTATTGACAGGGGAGAGGTCTGCAGTCGGCTGACGTCCTCTGCCTCTACCTTTTATTCCACGGTCTGTGTCTCCATCTAGAGGCTGAATGTAGAACTAACGCTGCTATTCTAATTTTTCATTAGGGACTGTTCATTACTTATGAAGGGGAGGGGTGGTGCACAAAAGGGGAATGCATGTCAAATATTTATTTTAAGTACAGGAGGGACTTTTTTATCTATTAATTTTGGCTAAAGGGAGGGCATTCAGCTAAATAGCTCTAATTTGTATTCATTTTACCACAGATTTTTTTAAAGGAAACATGCCTTCCACACCTCCTGGGTTTATTCTACAGAAATAAACAACAACTAACCAGTGTAGCAGTTGTGTACTCTCTCTTGCTTGCATTGTGTATAATCATGAGGAAAATCAGATCGCTGTTGACACTCGCCATTTATTCCGGCATCTGGCAGAGGAAATATTTTACAGTCAGTCTTGGCCTCATTTCTACACGTGCTCTCACACAGGGAGACAGTGCAGCCAAACTGTTGCTTTAGTTTTAAAATGAACATAAAATACACAAAAAGCGTACCTGGCAGAAGAATAATTGTACAGTCAGTCTTGGCCTCAATTCTACACGTGCTCTCACACTGGGAATATAAAATAAAAAGGGAGTGCAAGTTAGCTAAACCCTGTGTTATGCTAACTAGGTTACACACAAATTAAAAACATGTCAGCTTTTACAAAAGGACGTGCTCAACCAGCTCAGGTCTTACAAAAGGTAACATAAAGAACCCCTTATAAAATTATGATAAAAAATACAAAATAATTACAGAGCTGATAACATGTGCACCTATCAGATCTTCCGGGGTACACGACCCTAGTCTGCAGGGGTGTTGCGTTTGTTGACCATAAAATAAATCTGTTTTAGCAATCAATAAAATAAAGCAGTGTGAGCCATGGCAAGTGGAATCATACATGCTGTATATTAACTCTGTTACACCAGCATAAAACGACAAGAGCAAAAAACTAAGGCTTTTGTCAACTCCTGGATTTTACCTTCAACAAGTTTCAACTTTCAAGTTTTAAAAAATGCAATAAAGAAGTTATTGTGGAGTGAGGGTCATGCTTCCTCCCCCTGTCACTCAGGAAGGCTGAGGGGAAAATATTTGTAGCTGTGAGGAGAGTCACACCTCTGCTACTCTCCTCTGTTGATAAGTAAAGAACAGTCCCTTACTAGGTATTATGTCCACGTGCTATAGTTTTCTTTGACTGGGAACATGTAGAAGAGGTCTGGTTGATCAATTTCTCAAAATAAAGCACTTGTTACCTTCAGTGACGTGTAATTATGTGACACAAGGGAGTGTAATTTCCTGCATTCACCATTGGTATTTTGGGGAGTATCTGCACTTTACTTGACTTGTACTCAACCATGGGAGTGACGGAAAACTAGATTTTGATCTTTTGTTCTGTAATGTAGCCTCCATTCTTATGTTAGCATACACCTCACTAAGAAATAAACTACTTTTTATTTTATTTAAAGAACGCATTCTTGTTTTACTTTCAATACTTAAAAATACCTTTAAAAGTTAAGTACAACAAATATCAAGTACTTAAGTAATTTTACTCCAGTAGGTGACTTAAACTCATTCCAGAATCATTTTCTGGCGAGAAATCTGTAGGATACTTTTACTCATGCGTCTTTCAGGCGCTTTCTGCTGCTTCAGCACTATTTAAGAGCCTCTCATGTTAGTTTACCAATAATAGCTTCTCTATAATTGTCTGCACATATACGAATATACTTGGTGCAATGACAAAGACACAAATAGTAGACATATGCTCTTTTCTGGATGTGGATGGCTCTTAGAAGAGCCTGATTATTTGAAGCAAACTTCACTTCTTAGACGCAAACTTGGGATAGTAGTTGGGATACAGACTTGGAGTAAAGCAGCCATCTTGGGTGTTGTTGTTAGGCCTTCTTCTTCGATGTCTTTTTATTTTTCGAGACCGGGGTTTTCTTAGCTGCTACAGGCTTCTCTGCTTTCTTGGGCGTTGCTGCTTTCAGCTTCTTGGCGGCGGCCTTGTGCGCTACTGATTTGGGCTTTACAGCATTCTTGTTCGCCTTGTAAGACCCGGAAGCTCCGCATCCACTCATCTGCAGCAGGGCTCCTGTCTTCACCAAGTACTTAACGGCGCGTTTAATGTGGATAGCATGGGTCTCCACATCGTAGCCCTGCGCGGCCAGTGCCTTCTTCAAAGCGATATAAGACATACCTTTACGGTCTTTGGTGGCGGACACCGCCCTAAAGACGAGTTCGGCGGTGCCCAGAGGGGCGTTCTTCTTCCTGCGAGGTTCATTTTTCGGGGGTCCGTCCATTTTTCTATCGCTACACTCCCCTCTGCCCGGTCTGTTACAACTGCAACGTCACATCCTGCAAAGAGAGGTTCTTGAACACAACATGAGAACCGTGGAGACTCAGCCCAGCCTGCTGCTCTCCGGTGCAGCATGAACACTGACACACTTGTGTTTTCTCTGTGCACATAAACGCATAGACACACATCTGGGGGAAGGGTTAAAGTCTAAACTTGAATCGAGCTGGAAGCATAGGAGTTACAGGTCAAAGGAAATCTAAAGCTGCTCTTCAGCTTGTTTGGGAAGTCTTTAAATCTCATCAATCTGCCGCTGTGACAGACGCTGCTGCGCATCTTTTCCTTGTGCTTTCTCCCCTAAATGCTTTAAAATACACCAGAAGTCCGTTTAAAAGTGTTAAACAGTGAGAAAAGGCATTTGTTCAGACGCTCAATGTACAAAGAGTCAAGTCTTGTGAATATCTTTCGTTAAACAGAGGCTATTTTGGCATCTGCAAACACACTCAGACAGGGATGGGCCACTGGCTTGCACACTTCTTGAAACTATTATTATTGGTTATTTTTTATTTAAAGTCATGATACAACCACATAAAGATCATAGTTTGTAATATATGAAATGTGTTTAACGGGTATGTTTAACACTGGACACAAATGCTCTCACACTTCTTTAGATGGCTGATGAGCCAAAGCTCCCACAAACTGTTAACACCAGACATTATGTAGTAAGCTTCATTCTTGATTATCTTACTTTACAATGACGAATACTCTGTGTGTGTGTGTGTGTGTGTGTGTTCCACGTTTTTCTCCTCACTGACTTGGTCAATCCATGTGAAATTTGGCACAGTGGTAGAGGGTCATGGGAGGATGCCAATGAAGCAATATTACATCAATTGGCCAAAGGGGGGCGCTATAACAACCCATTGAAATGTCAAACTTTGAATGGGCATATCTCATGCCCCGTATGTCGTAGAGACATGAAACTTTGCACAGAGATGCCTCTCCTCATGAGGAACACATTTGCCTCAAGAACCCATAACTTCCGCTTATATAGATTTTCCGCCATTTTGAATTTTTTGAAAAACACTTCAAATGGATCTCTTCCTAGGAAGTTTGAGCGATCTGCATGAAACTGGGTGAACATAATCTAGGGACCAATATCTAAAGTTCCCTCTTGGCAAAAGTTGGAAAACTTACTAAAACTGAGCTTCTATAAGGCAATGAATATTGCGGAGGGCGTGGCTCATCACATAAAGGTGTATAACATCTCAAGGGTTTCACCCATCACCACGCAACTTTGTAGGCATATGACCACACATAATCTGAGGGGACCCCTCCATTATTGACCCCATCAAACAAAATGGGGGCGCTAGAGAGCTCATTTCTTATCTAGGCCTAACCGCCATATGGATTTTTACTAAACTTGGTAGATATGTAGAACAGGACGCCTCAAGGTGACTGGAGAAATTTAACTCTAATTGGCAACTGGGTGGCGCTATAACAACAGAAAAATGCTTCAAAATGGCTAAAATGCAACCGATCGCTGTGGCTCCCCCTGTGGACCAATGTTGGTGTTTTTTTTCCTAATGTTTGGTATGACTAAGTCATGGTATGGTATGCTGTACATAATCACGGAAACTGTCAGTGTGTCATTCTGTCAGTCCCACGTTTTTCAAAAACTCTGAATACATTGCTCTTCTTAATGAGATCAGTTGACTATGTAATCTGCAATTTCCTATGAGCTGTATCCCAAACACACACCATGTGAAACTGTACGTGTACATAACTGTGCACTCAATGGGTTTGGACTAGTTTTATACATTGTCAGAGAAACTATGATTCAATTGAGGGAAGCAGAAAGAGACCTATACGCAAAAAGTATTATCTGCCTGAACACACATGCTTGTATTGCAGCGCTCCCAATATCTTTCATGACAAGGTTTCCACACAAATGACACATGAAATGAATCCTGATAACCCACTGATGCCAGCAGTATAACTCCCATAAACATTCACAGCAACAAACTGTGCTTTGTAGTCAAATCATGCTTCAGGCCGTTAAAAATTGGTAGAAATGTGTGACAAACGGCCTCCAGGCTTATTTCTTTTAAGTGTGCTTCAGTCTGTGAACAACGTCTCTGGTTATTTGAACTGCCAGGAGACCGGAAGGTGACTTCCTTTGTCTCCACCTTCTGTGCCACAGTCTGTGTCTCCATCTTCTGACTGAATCTGGTACTAAGTGTCCTATTCTGGTTTTTATCATCTTTCATGACAAGGTTATTCTGTCTGTAGATTGTCTGTCCCAACAGTGACAGATAATTCTCCTTTGACAAGCCTTGGCAACACATATAATTCACATTTAAAACACATTTAAAATACAAAAATGGGAGTGTTAAAACAGAAAATCAGGTTAAAGTGCAGTTTCTGTTTTAGATTGTTCAGGGGGATTATTGCAGAGGGAATGGAGGATTTCTTGTAGATGTTTTTCAGGGCCAGTCAGACTTTGTACTGGGGGTGGCTTTCCTGATCACTGAGCGGTTCTACAGTTCAGATAGAAGAGTTTGGTGTGAGCAGATTATTTTGCTGGCCTGATTAGTTATATGGGAGAGTTTTGTCTTGTGTTTGGTCGTGAGCGAGTTGTATCAGAAAGAAATGCTGAAGGTGGGAATGTAATAAATCAACAGTTGTTTTCAGACAAAATTAATACCTACAGTTCTACAGTAATACTTAAGTAAGTGACACTGAGTGTGTTTTACAGCTTCACAAGAGGCACAGGTGGCACACAAATGTACCTAAAATGGCCAATTTGGAAACTGCACCTTTACAAAATCTGCTCTATTTCACTTAATTACACTTTATTAACATCTGTCAGTGTGCTGGTAATGTTCAGAATTTATGAATAGTCAGCTCTGCAATACTTTTAAAATATCAGTATTGAGGTGTTTGGATTAAAATATTGTGATATTTTCTATTCCCTGAACAGGTGTTACTATATAACTACCATACATATTCATATAATGACTATAAACCAGAATATTTAGAATTAAAACAGTCATTGGAATAGTAGAGCAACATTAGGAGAATATTAATGTTTCTAAATATATCATACAGGACATATTTCTGCCATCCAAAAGACCAAGCAAGGCAACATATATCCTCTCATTCAGTGGTGTAGTGGTTGATGAGGTGGTATATGGCAGTTTAGTTGATAGGTGGGTAAACTGTCAGTGGATAGAAAAAGAAGTGGGTATACCCCGTATACCTGAGTATACCCTCCACTACACAACTGCTCTCATTAGAGGAAAGTGGTTGCACCTGAGGGAGGTCAGGTGTTCTGTTCAGAGGACTTTTAACCTGTGCATTTATCCCCCCAATAAAAACATGAAAGTAGCAAAGAAACTTCATTTTGACAAAACAAAAGACACTTAAATGTAAAACTGATGCATAAAAGGCAGAAATTCAATTCACCAGAATGCAGGAAATTAAGTGTCTGATGCTCCAAATTTTCTGACAGAGACTCGGTTTGCTACAGTAAGAAGCTGAGTGGATCTCCCAAAGTAAACAACAACAACAACAACAACTCTATGATATATTTATGTTATGTGCATTCACTTTCCGGACTTTGATGTACGTAAAATTTGTCTTAAATGAATGAATTTTAAAGCAGAATAACGTAAGTGATATCCACAGTGACTGTTCATCACGGCAAGCGCGAAGTTCCAATGAACTTTTAAGTGTGTTTGCAGAAACCAAACTAACCTCTTTTTCATACAGATTCAACAGCAACAGATGACTGATTTCACTTTGAGACTTAAACAAACGGGTAATCTCAGCATCTAACTGGTGTCAGTGGTTTTCGAAGGTATTTTAAAACATTTAGGGGCGGAACTGCAGGAAAAAGTCACAGAGCAGAGCCTCTCGCGGCAGGAGTTGGGGGAAGTTTAAAGGATTCTCAAAAGTCTTCAAAGCTTTATGTCACTTGTGTATAAGGAGAAACTCATTCGCTATTATTTCTATTTGATTTTAGACGTTAGTGCCTCCTCCAGATGTGTATTTTATATGTTTATAGGTAAAGAGAAAACACAAGTGTGTCAGTGTTCCAGCTGCACTTTAGAGCGGCTGAGTCTCTACGGTTCTCATGGGCTGTATTAGTACCTCTGTTTAGCGGAAGTGCTTGTTCAGATGTAGCAGACTGCAGTGGAGGGTGTCTGTGCGACCACAATGGTTAAACCTAAAGCTAAACTCACGACATCATCTGGCGGCAGGCCTCAGACACTAGACCCGGTTAGAAAAATCCCCAGGTGTAATGTTGCCGAGCTCATCTTAAAAGCAGTGTGCGCTTACCAGGACCGGAAAGGTATATCCACTATAGCACTGAAGAAGGAACTGGCTGCCCTAGGTATCGATGTGGAGGGCAACAATCGCGTCATCAAAAGCGGTATTAACTGGTTGTTGTCGAAAAAAGCCATTGTCCAAACTACGCCGAAGGGAATTGGGGCCATGGGATCCTTCAAGCGGGGTGATGCCGCTGAGTTGATTGCAGTAAAATTGGCCGCCGAGGTTCGGAGAACCGAGAACGCTAAGGCAAAACCTCCCAAGAAATCTGAAGCAGGTAAAAACGCAGCGAAGTAGTGCAAATGAAAGTTTGCTTCACTGACTAAAAGGCTCTTCTCAGAGCCGCCCAAATGCGATTAAAGAGCACTTTTCCTGGATCTGATATACTGTGTGTGTGTGTGTGAGACAGACATACAATGATGAAACAATATAAAAGATGAAGTACAGTGGTTATAATGTGGGGTGAAATATAACAAACATTTGTGGTAGATGTAAACAGAGAGTCTTTAGGAGTAGGGGAGAGCGGGGTCAGTTGGGACACTTGTATCAACACAAAATAACTTTTATTGACTCACAGGTACGGGTGGGCGATATATTTAATACACTCCATGTATCTTATTTTGTTTCAAATACAGTAATAAAATGACTTTTTGTATTGTGAACATTGTGTGAAAATGGTCGTTCTATAAAGCCACTGGTATGAGTCTCTTAAAGACACACACAAAGTAACTGCGACTTCTTATGTCCGATTTATACTGCTGTGTTGAATCAATGCCATACATATGCTGTGGCCTGACGTGCACCTGACCAGAAATGTAACTACACATTGCGGTGATGCAGACCTCCTGTCTGTCTCTGTAAGCTGAAACCATTTCCCTTTATTTACTTTAATTTCACAGTTAAGAAACAATAAATTGTGAAGACAATAAAGCCTCCACAAAAATAGCATTTTAAGTGATTATTTATCCTGACTTCATATTATTATTTATCCTGACTTCATATGAGTAGAGAGAATCTCTGCTAGTCGCTAGGCTAATTTATACAATGTAAAATGCCATAGGCTTGTGCTAATAACGTTAGCATGTTGTATTTGTGGAGAAAATGTGTCCAGATAAAGACAAGTGTTTGTCTGTGAATGCTGCGAGTTATAGTGACGCTGATTAGTGTACTTGTGTTTGAAATTAAACCATGTTTAATGTGTGTTTAATGTGTGTTTTGAATCAACTAAACTTTACAACACGTCACAGAAACCTCTGCAGCTGACTAGTGTTTTGGAGGTGTAACTGCAGAGTGACACAGACACACCACTGCACAAGTATGCTCACAACAGCGTAGGCTGATTTGTGTACTTGTGTTTTAAACTGTCTCTATTAAGCCATGTTTAATGTGTGTTTAATGCATGTTTTGTGTCAACTCAACTTTACAGCACTTCACAGAAACCTCCATCACTGACTAGTGTTTTGTTGGTGTAACCGCTGAACAAGTATAATATAGATTCATTGATTTTGTTGTAGTTACTACTTACTGTGTGAAATGACAAAATTCGGAGCTATTTGGATTATTGAAAGTCTTTATAAATCAGTGATATCTAACCAGGTGCAAACAGTAGCAGTGAATACACTAAGGTAAATGAATGTGTCCTGAAATATTAAGGCCTAACTAGAAAATTTCACAAGAAATTTTGACCCGTGCCTGCAGCCACTGCCGAACCCGAAGCAAGTATTGATATGAATCATTGATATGTACTGCCTACTACAAGTACTGCATATTACATGTACCACAGTACTAAAAGTACTGAGCACTTTTTGTATAAAAAGTTTTTATTTACAACATGTTGAGTGTGTATTTATCATTCATAATCCTAAAAGTAGCAACAGTAATATTGTAGTAGTTGTAGTGATAAAGGCTGTAGTAGGATATGACATATGGAAAACACTGGTATATAATGTTTACATGCTGTTTAAAATTGAGATTCAGGTGCTCTAATCTCTGCATTTGAGATTCAGTGACAAGCACAGACACCCAGCTGTCAATAGCCTTTTTTAGTAGAATTGTGCAAATTTGCAGGAAAGCCCAATCAGTCTTTTTTCAGCATTGGCAGTATAAAAACAAAATCGGGGAGTGCAGCAAAATGCCGCCTACCTACTTTTGTTTATACAGAATGTGCCTTTTTCGGGGCAATGGGGGGCGTGAGCAAGTAACAAAACGTGTAGCTCAGCATGTGACGTAAACAGTGACGTGGGAGGGAAGCCGCGGCTGGTCAGTCCTTCGGCGATTCTCTCATAAGTCGGCCCGTTCTTCACCGTCCCCATCATCTGACGGTTAATGGCCTCTTCGTTTGCGAGGACAAGGAGGGCGCACAATTCCTTGTCTCCCCAGTTGCTCATCTTTACAGTGTCTGTCAGGTTTGTGTTTCCCTCTTGCTACTAGCTGCTCGCTAATTCCTGCTATCAGCTGTTTCCTGTTTATCCACCGCCAGTGGCTCGCACGTGCGGCGTCATCAACAGCCCCTCCCTTTGCGGAAGGCCGCCTCGGTCTTTTTAAACCAAAACGGTTCCACCAATATGTCTACCCTACAAGGCGGAAAATTGGGCGCCACGGATCAACTCGCCAATCCGGCTCTGTGTGTCTAAACGCTCGCAGCTTGCCGGCAAAATGGCCATGGAAAGTCTGGCAGCATAAAAGGGCCTTGTGTTTGTGTGTCAGAGTGGTTGTTATGGTGAGTGGAGTGGAGAGAGGAGGGGCAGAGAGCAGCAGAAGGTTCCTTTACTGCTGTCCTCTCTGAGAGACACACACACACACACACACACACACACTTTTTGTGTTAGTGGTCGTTGCTGTGGTGATTAATGAGAGACACCTGGAGCAGTGGAAGAGGGAGGCAGCCAGCAGCTCAGAGCTGTTTTAATGGAGTTGGGAGCTCTCAATGACCCCCTTTCCTCGCCAAAACCATGAGTCCAGTCCATTTTAGAACTAAAGAAGCCTCTTGGATGAAAGGTGAAACATCTTCAAGAAATGCAAGCAAGTCCAGCTGCCCACGATATAGCACTTCAGGATGTTTTCACAGGGTGTTTGCGATTATGAAGCCCCTCACTTTCAGATTATCTGAAAATCAGAGGAGAACCTCAGTGTTTCTGTTTGATTATTCTACATTCCACATCTGGAGACGCACAGAATCTTCTGTAGACCAAACTACTCCTCGTCCTGCATCCTTGCAAAAGTTACAAGTCGACGTAGTTGCATCTGTTTTTTCAAGCGTCCTAGGTCAACAGCATGTGATCTAGAGGGCTAAGTACAAAGGCAAAGAGCAAAGTGACTGTGGAGCGGTTTGTGTTCAGAAGGCATGGTGGACTTAAATCCACTTTGGACTCATTTATAGAGCCGGAGTAATGGACCGGTAATTTAGGGTTGGGGACAGTGTGAAACAGGGTGGAGAACGTGATGCATCTGTGGTCAGAGACACCCAAATCATCCACATCCAAAGAGGCAGTAGTCAGTGTAAATACTAAAGGGACATTTAAAGGCTACTTGTGCAGCAAAACCTACACACATGGCCTACACCATTGTGAGCATTTTTGCTTGTGCGGTGGTGTGTCTGTGTCACTCTGCAGTAACACCAACAAAACAGTAGTCTGCATCACGGTTTCTGTGAAGTGCTGTAAAGTTTAGTTGATTCAAAACACACATTAAACACACATTAAACATGGCTTAATAGAGACAATTTCAAACACAAGTTCACAAATCAGCTTCACTATAACTCACAGCATTCACAGACAAACACTTGTCTTTATCTGGACACATTTTCCCAACAAATACAACATGCTAACGTTATTAGCACAAGCCTATGGCATTTTACATTGTATAGGCCTACATTAGCCTAGCAAGTGACGAACTTCGAATATGCAAATATGAACAGCAACATTTAACAAAGGTAATGTTACTAAATTCGGCTCCATTACCTCACAAGGTTCACTGACAAAACGACTGTCTAATAATAAACACGTTTATGACACAAATACAACATGCTAATATTATTAGCACAAGCCTATGGCATTTTACATTGTATAAATTAGCCTAGCAATGAGTGGAGATTTCCTCTGCTTGTATGAAGTATAAATCCCCAAAATATAAATCACACACAAGACTTAAAATGCTATTTTTGTGGAGGCTTAATTGTCTTCACAATTAATTCTTTCTCTCTGTGAAATTAAAGAAAATAAAAGGTTTGTTTCCACTGAGGGTCAGCCATTGGTCGTGGCTGGGCCGTTGGTGAACATCTGTTGCCTGTGTCCTGTGATCCACCCGTTGCCCCTCAATGGCCCCCATTTGTAGCTCTAAGCTGAAATAAACCAACCTTCCATCTCTTCTTACTTTGTCTGTGACATTTTAACAAAGATACCAGATGTCTTCTGTCTATCCAAACCTTGAAAGAGCTTTAACTGTTACTATTATCTGTACAGAAAAAAGATGATTTATATCAGTGGTTCCCAACTGGTCCAGCCTCAGGGTCCAGATTTCTCCTCAGTCATTGGTTAAAGGTCTCACATTTTAATACGTTCAGCATCATACTTGTGTTTGGCCATGTTGTCAAGCTTGTTTTCTGTCTCTGTCAAGCAGCCGTCCGTTCGTCTCTCACTCAACAGCAGGAAATGGCACTTCAAAATAAAAGCTCTGTGCTGGAAATTCACTGTCTTAAAAATAAAGTTTTTTTTTTTTTTGTTTTTACAAACTTGCGACCCACTTTTGGACCGCTACCCACCAGTTGTGAACCAATGATTTATATCAATAGATTTTTAATAGATTTTTACTTTCAGAACCCTGGACATTCAAAATAACTCCTACACATCTGTAACCCTATTATTAAATTTACAATTATACAAATACAGATAGCATTCTTTGTCCATTATGTCATTAAACATCTCGAGTCCTCTCCTCCTCTCATCACCACTCTGCAGCTTTTAAGGCACACTGGTTCATCTACTCATCTTTAGTCTCAGTGAAAAGAAAGATATCCTCAGGAAAGATGATGTCAACAATTGAAACTTCAATCACTGTGATCTTGCAAATTACAAATCTACATTTTAAAAGTAGCACAGACCGTGAGTTTACTTGAGACTGGTGCTAATTATTCCACACCAGTGACTGACCACTTGTCACAGGATCATCACTAGATCCTGTGATAAAGGCCTTCATGAGCCTAGTTTGTTTGGGGTAGATGCCGTCTCTAAAAAAAAAACGAGACTGGCGATTCCAGAACAGGTTAAAATTGTCAATTAACACCACATTGCAGCCATGTTTCAAGACTAGGGCGTCTACTGAAATGACCAGAACCGTGACCACAAGAATAAATGTGAGCAATAATATATAGTTAGAAACTAATACAAATAAACAGAAGATATTTGAGTTTAGTTTGTTTGTCGTGACACATTTTTGGTTATTTACCAACACCAGATTATTATGTGTGAATGTTGTTATTACATTATCTTATTAGGTTTCACTTGCACCACAGAGTTTCACAATAAAATGGAATTTGTTGTCCCCACACACTGCAGGCACATGGCGCTTATATGAAAAAAAAAAAATTATTATAATAAATATATATATATATATATATATATATATATATATATATATATATATATATATATATTCCTATTATTTAAATTTGTAGTTCTCTCCGGACTTCGTTTTTTTTTCTGTATAGCTTAGTTAGATCTATATTGTATATTTTGGAATTATATTGTATATATTTTCTTTATTTTTAGTTCTAGATTTATGTGTACACCGCTGCAATACGGGTCTGAGAGTAACGTTATTTCAATTGTCCGTATGTCTAGTGCATATTGTGTGATATTGACAAATAAAGTTGACTTGATATGTACATGTAAACTGAGAGACTTTGGTTTATTGTGTGAATGAGGGTAGTTTAATGCAGTTTGGGATAAAATATATAATTCAATCATTTGTAAAATCATAATAATACAGCAGAATTTAAGTAGCAGTAACCAATATTTTGTACGGTTTATACAATAAATATTCTATGGCTGTCTCACATCAATAACAGTTTTATACAAAATTTTATCATATATTATTTTTAAAATTTTTATGATATTTTCTGATTAATAAGAGTAGTTTCAACAGCACAGTTTAATAAATTACATTTATGTTTTCGATTGTTCTTATTACAGTAAGTGTGCCTCTTCTTCCTTTTAGCTGAGCTGCTGTGTCACGTGCTTACACTGGACCAATCAGCGTTGCCAGTGTGCCGGCCTTGGCTATATATGCAGCAGACACTTCCTTCACGATATCTTCTTTCCTCGAGAAACGGAAGCAGACTAACTTAAACAATGGCAAGAACCAAGCAGACCGCCCGTAAGTCCACCGGAGGCAAAGCCCCCAGGAAGCAGCTGGCCACCAAGGCTGCCCGTAAGAGCGCCCCGGCCACCGGCGGCGTGAAGAAGCCTCACCGTTACAGGCCCGGTACCGTGGCTCTGAGAGAGATCCGCCGCTACCAGAAGTCCACCGAGCTGCTGATCCGCAAGCTGCCCTTCCAGCGGCTGGTGAGGGAGATCGCTCAGGACTTCAAGACCGACCTGCGCTTCCAGAGCTCCGCCGTCATGGCTCTGCAGGAGTCCAGCGAGGCTTACCTGGTGGGTCTCTTCGAGGACACCAACCTGTGCGCCATCCACGCCAAGAGGGTCACCATCATGCCCAAAGACATCCAGCTGGCCCGCAGGATCCGCGGGGAGAGGGCTTAAACTCACCCGACTACACTCAACAAACCACGGCTCTTTTAAGAGCCACCTCACTCTCAGCTCAAGAGCTCCTTCCTGCTGACACATGTTTAACATCACTGACAACATATCAATTATTTCATTTTTAATTATTATCAATCTTTTTTATATATATATATATATATATATAAATAAAAATATTCCATCATCATAGGCTATATTATTTTATCTACTCTTAACTACAATGGGCCCTCCTAGTGAACAGCACAAGGAGAGGCACTACTTTGTGGGTTATTAAAATTTTTTCCTGATTAACCCAAATCAGATTAACTTAGATATAGTTAGATTAGATATAAATTCCCTTTCAGTCTGTTGTAAATAAAGTATTACCAAAATTAGAGAGGTTTTAATAGGGGTCTCCAAAATTGCCATTATGGCACAGTTTGGCACCATGTGTGACATTTGATTTCTCATTTAAATCACTAATGGTTTTCAATAAATCCAACATATTTCCCATTCCATAAATGACCCCACAAAGCAACTGAATGAACTAGAAAGTACTGCAGCGACCTCAGTCACAGTTTCAATAATCATAGGTGTTTTCTCTCGTAGTTAATAATAGTAACATTATACCCATAAAGAATCAGGTCAATTAATCAATGAAACTAGTTACCAAAAAATGCGAGAATTGTCATGTCCTAATATCATTCATCCAACACGTTGCCTCACAAGCATGCAGTTTATTAATGTACTTGGTATTATACATTGATTCGAGTATGTTTAACACTTCACAATCTTGTCGGTTATTAACAATTATGTCTAATAATAATAATATACATTGACAGAAACGAGCTCTTTGGTTGATGTGTGTGGCTCTTAAAAGAGCCGTTGTGTTGAGGTGAGCTGAGGCAGTGATTTAACCTCCGAAGCCGTACAGGGTGCGGCCCTGCCTCTTGAGAGCGTACACCACATCCATGGCGGTGACCGTCTTCCTCTTGGCGTGCTCGGTGTAGGTGACGGCGTCACGGATGACGTTCTCCAGGAAGACCTTGAGCACACCGCGGGTCTCCTCGTAGATGAGACCGGAGATACGCTTCACACCGCCGCGGCGAGCCAGACGGCGGATGGCGGGTTTGGTGATTCCCTGGATGTTATCACGGAGAACTTTACGGTGACGCTTAGCGCCTCCTTTCCCGAGGCCTTTGCCTCCCTTGCCGCGACCACTCATCTTGTCTGAATCTAATTTGTTCCGAAGAAAAACTGATATCGCTTGCTCAGAGAACTTTAGTATATACAGCCATTCTGCGGACGTATTTGAAGACCGGATAGCTAGAAGAGTTTCTTATCCTGTTTTTAAAGCGACAGACCGCTGTATTTCCAATCCACCAAATACAAACACAAATCAGGAGGGAGCGAGAAATAACATGATCTAAATAACGACCCGAATCCCAAAACAGGCAGAAAATCCATCAACTAAATGGAAAGAAAAATAATTCACAAATTTCAGTATTAAGGCATAACGGCCAGATGATAGAGGAAGACAAAGAAAAGGCTAATGTTTTTAAAGAGCACCTGCAAAATGTCCATTCATGTCCAGATGACCCTCTATTTGATCCAGAGTGGAAGGAAATTGTAGAGCGACAGGTTATTCTGCCTACCCATCTACCAACAACAAACATAGACGACACCAACAACCCTCTAATAAAAGCTGTCTCAATAATAGAGCTTCAACAACACTTTAAACCCCTTGGTGAAGATGGAATGGACAATCGACTCATCAAAGAATCATCAATAGAATTCCTGGCTAAACTTGCAGACCTCTTTACTCTCTGCCTCCATGCCGGTTACTTCCCTAAGCCCTGGAAATCAGCTCTGGTATCAATGATCCCCAAACAAAGACCCTCACCTGGCAGCCAACTACAGACCGATTAGCCTCCTGAGCACTGTGGGCAAACTACTGGAGAGAGTGCTGGCCGACAGGCTTCATAAACATTTTGATGCTCTGGGAGTTTTGGGGGTCCACCAGGCAATATTCTGGAAGGTAGAAGATGTCCAAAGGGGTTTTAACATAAAAATGGTAACAATTGGAGTCTTTTTTGACATTGAAAAAGCGTTTGATAAGACTCATATACAGGCTGCTGGACCATAACCTTAAACTCCCACAGCAGATGGTGGTGCTTTTAAACAGTTTTTTAAAGGACAGAGAGATTTGAGTAAGAGTGGGAGCCTCAATCTCCAACAGATTTAGCCCAGAAGCCGGTGTTCCACAGGGCTCAGCCCTCAGCCCCCTACTGTTCTTATTGTACATTAGTGACCTATTTGAAGAGGAAAACATGCCATGGAGCTGCAGATAAATCAGTGGAGCTGGAGAGAGAGAAAGTGCACTGTTTAATCACAGACAATGCATCCAATATGATCCTTTGTGCCAAACTGTTGGCTGTCAGAAATGTGCCATGTTTAGCCCACAGTTTCAGTCTTATTGTGAAGAAGGTACTGGATCAAACTCCTCCACTGGCTGACATCAGAACAAGAGGCCGAAGAATTGTCGCATTTTTTGGGACAAGCACAAAAGCAAAGGAGAAACTCACAGAGATGCAAACTCAGCTGCAGAAGCCAGTTCAAAAACTGATTCAAGAAGTTGAAACCAGATGGAACTCCACATACTTGATGTTGCAAAGACTATATGAACAACGAGAACCAGTTGGTGCAGCAGTGGCACACCTCACCACAGACATTCCTCCTCTCACATTTGCAGAATACGAGACAGTCAGTGAGTGTTTAGATGTTCTTGCACCCTTCCATCTAGCCTCCACAGAGATGTCAGCCGAAAAGCATGTTTCTGCCTCAAAAGTTATTCCACTCATGAGAATGGTACAGCATAAACTGGCTGTAAAGGCTTCAGCACTTTATCTTATAAAACAACTGCAGCATGAGCTGGTCAAACGATGCACGGTTGAAAATGTGAGTCACCATTTTGGATCCACAAAAATGGATCCACAATTTAAATTTTAAATTGACAAAAGCTAATGTTTTAAATTTTAAAACATTAGCTTTTGTCAATGAAACATATGCACAAGAGGCCATGTAAAAATTGACTGCAGAATGCGCTGGAGCCATGAGGGCTGAGAGGGGAATACCGTCAACATCACAGGCAGTGTATCATTTATCATTCCATATTATTATTGTGTTTTACATACCTCTCTAAAAATGTTATCAACTCCATCAGTCAGCCGCCAAAGAAGAACATGGGCCTTCAGCAGAAGACAACTTGTGGGATCTTTTGGACAGCAGAGTTGGATATTACTGTATGCATCATTTTGTGATTATGAAAGATGACTAATTTCCCTTTTCTTTTTGTTTAGGTAAAACAAAACAATTTTAAAGTGCAACAGCACATGCTTCAGTGGAGTTTCAAAGATATTTGTCTGAGCTCTACCTCTCCAGAGGAGAAGACCTGCTTACTTACTGGGCATCACGTGAAAGAATATACCCAAACCTTATCAAGACGGCCAAAAAGTATCTCCACATGCCAGCAACATCTCTGCCATGTGAGTGGGTCTTATCCAAAGCTGGAGAGATAGTCAGCCACAATCAGAATCAGAATCAGAAATACTTTATTGATCCCCGAGGGGAAATTATTTATTAAATTATTACAAAAGGAGNAGTATCTCCACATGCCAGCAACATCTCTGCCATGTGAGTGGGTCTTATCCAAAGCTGGAGAGGTAGTCAGCCACAATCAGAATCAGAAATACTTTATTGATCCCCGAGGGGAAATTATTTATTAAATTATTACAAAAGGAGCAGACTGAAACCATGCACTGTCAAAATGCTTCTTTTTTTAAAATAAAATAACCTCCCTGCTTTACTCGTACACCTCATTTATATTACCACAAGAGTATTATACAAAAGTAGTACAAGCACATTCCATTTCCCCACTCCCTCTATAGATGCAGTTCTGAGGTGCAGCCAGCAGATGTCACTCTTCTGACTGTATGAAATGCTTCGAAGCAGTGTGTGATTGATGAAGCAGTCAAAGTGGTTCACTGCTTCATGAAGCTTCGATGTCACAATCACTACTGCTATGGTGTTTGCGCCACCTAATGTTAACAGGAAGCAATAGCTATTTGTTGAACACGTCAGAAAGTTTAATCTTATTTCTTATTGCCACAGTGAAATGTAAGAAATGCAAGCAAGATCACACCCAACATTCATTAATAATATAATTAATAAACAACAAAACTTTGCTCTTAAAGATAGTGGGTGGCTCTTAAAAGAGCCGTTGGTTGA
>NC_065529.1:12543139-12543820 GCF_006386435.1 Epinephelus moara
AAAGGGTTTTGTTCACATGAACAATCTGGACTCTAAATTACACAGTTTTTATATGCATTATACCTGTAATATTTAAATGTATTGCACAATATCATACCTACACATGAATTTGTACACTTCAGCATTTTCCTGACATCTTCACATGAATTTGTACACTTCAGCATTTTCCTGACATCTTCAGGATTGATTCAAATCTGTCAAAGTGTTTAGATCACTGGCAAAATGCAGTTCATTGTCCGTAACGATGGGTTTATCTGAAGTTGACATTCCTGTCATTGATTTCATGCTGTCCCACTCTTTTTAGGATTATTGGCTTCCAGAAGCTCTGTGTGCCACGTTTGCTTTGTTGCTTGCCTCAGTTTGATTTTCAGTTGTTTTTCTGTCTCTAAGTGCTCCAAAATCTTTATTTTTGATCTCATAAAAAAGTATGAAGTACCAGATAATGTAAATATTGAAATAAAGTGCAACTACCTGAACAACCCCGACTCCAAAAAAGTTGGGACACTGTAAAATGTAAATAAAAAATAATGCAATGATTTGTAAATTCTTTCTGACTCATATTCAAATGAATACAGTCCAAATATAAGATATTTAATGTTCAAACTGATAAATTGTTTTTTATTCTGCATTTGATGTTGCAACATGTTCCAAAAATGTTGGGACAGAGGCAACAGAAGACGG
>NC_065529.1:12544457-12545102 GCF_006386435.1 Epinephelus moara
CTTTCAAGATGCAAATATCTCCATATTGTCCAGTTGACACTCCATCAAACTTTGTATGACAAAACCAGCCACCTCACCTTTGCACCCAGACAACTGAGGCCTAATTATGCATGCTTACAGGGCCGTAGTCACCATATACATTGAGGGGGGCACGTGTCCCCCTCAATGCCCAAAATGCCTCCCCAATATATAACTGAAACTGAAAAACAAATATTATCTTGGAGGAGTCCTGTTTATGCATGTGTGTGTCTTTCAGACTTGTGTGTAATTGACAAGCAAGAGTGAAAACATTAAATTTCCCTTCAGGGGATTAATAAAGTAAAGTAAAGTAAAGTAAAGTAAATCATTGCACTTGGTTGACTATTTTCTATGATCTTAGATGTAAATATTGCACATTTCTTTCAGATAAAACACATTTTTGACTTGTGAATGAGTCAATGAAATTTCTTACAATGAAAAAAATACTGGCAATCATGTCCGCCTGGCACAAACCACATGTTTTGGACAGCTGTGAAGTGACAGAATGTCCCAGTATCATGGTTCTTATATTGCCAGATTCCAGAGTCTCCCCTCTTCATATTTGGCAGAATATGTCAAACTTCCAACTTGCCATGGTGAGATACATGTAAAAATGTAAGAATTTAG
>NC_065529.1:12545407-12549648 GCF_006386435.1 Epinephelus moara
TACTTGGAGCTGGTGTACTTGGTGACGGCCTTGGTGCCCTCAGACACGGCGTGCTTGGCCAGCTCACCGGGCAGCAGCAGGCGGACGGCGGTCTGGATCTCCCTGGAAGTGATGGTGGAGCGCTTGTTGTAGTGAGCCAGACGGGAGGCCTCACCGGCGATGCGCTCAAAGATGTCGCTGACAAACGAGTTCATGATGCCCATGGCCTTGGAGGAGATGCCGGTGTCGGGGTGGACCTGCTTCAGCACCTTGTACACGTAGATGGCGTAGCTCTCCCTCCTCTTGGTCCTCCTCTTCTTATTGCCGCTCTTGCTGACGTTCTTTGTGGCGCCTTTCTTTGAGCCCTTCTTGGGCGCTTTGACTGTAGTTTCAGGCATGTTGTAGCTCTGCTGTTAACCGAAGAGTATGTGCTGACGGGTCGGAGCGCTGCTATATAAATGAAAGCATATGCAAATACAGTGTGTGCTGTCCCCACTCTGCCACTGGCTGATATTCAGAGCCTCATGCAGTGTAGAAACTTTCCCCGGATGTGACTCATGTTTCTGCTGCTGGGCTGGTTCAACGATCAGAACCGTGAAATACAGTTTTCTCTTGTTTCAAAACCATCCAGTCAGGAGTCACTTTGAACAACAAGAACATTACATTTCTACATTTGTTTTATAAATGACGTCTCAAAACACATTTTTAATAGATAGATGATACTTTATTAATGCCGAGGAAATTAAGGCACCCAGTAGCTTTTTACACAACACATACAGATACACAGACACACAGATAGATAGAAAAAAAAATAGGTACAAAAAAAAAAAATAAACACACTGCAGTGAAATGATCGTACCAGGATCACTACAGAGAGCTGTCACAGTGATATGTTTGTGATGTTAGAACATATTTGTGGTTGACAGCGCAATGTTTGTGATGTTAGAACATATTTGTGGTTGACAGCGCAGGTATTGCAATGTAAGGTGATTAGATTAAAGTGTGAGAGCAGTTGCAATGTAAGGTGATTAGATTAAAGTGTGAGAGCAGTGCAGTAATTAGAAGTAATTAATATTTTGCTATGGATGATAGGCATAGATACATATGTACAGACACCAGTGCAGATGCAGATTTTAATTTGTTTATCTTGTAAGAAGGAGCTTAGAAGTAAAGTAAAGACTGTAATAAATAAGGAATGCTGGGAAACATAAAAAGCGCATACGGTTAAATATGAAATGCTAACAGAGGATGAATATTTAGACAAATACAAATGCAAACAAGGAGAACATATCTAAAGATAATGTAGTTCGTTCCAGCCTGCTGTCGTTGGGAGGAGCTGAATAACCTTATGACCTGGGGGACAAAAGACTTCCTCAGTCTGTCTGTCTGTTGAGCAGGACTGAGAGAGAAGTCTGCCACTGAACATACTCTGCTTAGTGAGTGTGCTGTGCAGAGGGTGGCGGGCATTGTCCATGATGGACAGCAGTTTAAGAGTCCTTCTCTCTGTAACGGACATAAGGGAGGTCTCATCCTCTGGAAGTCCACCACCATCTCTCTGGTCTTATAGGTTTTCAGCTGCAGATGGTTTGACCAGCACCTTTTCACAAAGACCTCCACCAGTCTCCTGTACTCGCCCTCTTGTCCACTTCTTATACACCCAACAATCGCAGTGTCATCTGGGAATCAGAGGTGTACAGAGTGAACAAGACAGGGGAGGGCAGATAAACGTCCACATGAGGTCCTCGCTGATGTGGGTCCCCAGGAATTCAAAACTAACAGGGAATTTATACTTCTGTGTTGAATAGATGCTGCAGTGCACTTTCAGATGCTGTGGCGGGGCTTCAAACCAGACTGAAACCTTTCATAAATACTGAAATCCTCTACAAGACGCAAGATAGAAAGGGGAGTTTGAAAATTGGTCAAAAATTAGAAAGAACTGCAGGGTCCAAGTTTCTCTCTTTTAAAAGAAGTTTCACAACTGCATGCTTATTAAAAGCAGCAGGAACACATCCTGAGCTAAGGGATGAGTTAACCAAGGTTAAAATGCTAGACCCAACAGTATTAAAACATCTTTCAATAAACAAAGAGGAATACTGTCAAGAGAGCAGTTTGCAGGATGTAGCTGATTAATTATATCACATAAATGAAACTGGCTCAAACTCCTGGAAGACAGCCGGGCACAAAGGAGGGACAGAGGGGTCAGAGATAGAAGTGTTAGAAGGAAAACTAAAAAGATTTTATCAATAAAATATCTCAAAGTCTTCACACAGAGATGAAGGCTCAACTGGATCTGTGTCTCAAGGATTAATAAGAGAGTTAAAGACATTTGAAAGTTGTGAAGGTGTGCAGTTGTAGGTATGGAGGGAGTAGGGGGCGGAGCTAAGAACACAATCTTGTGGTGCTCCTGTGCTGAGGGTCAGACTCAAGCAGGTGTGAGGCAAACTCTATCCTCCTGCCCCAGGACGGCTCTTTCAAAGCACTTTAAAATGATGGGTGTTGTGCAACTGGTCTACAGTCATTCAGAGAGCTGATGTTGGTCTGCTTGGGCACTGGGATGATGGTGGCTGTTTTTAGACAGGTTGGAGAGATTAAAGATATCAGTGAAAACCTCTGCAAGCTGGTGAACACAGTCCTTGTGGACTCTGCCAGGGACCCCATCCGAACCTGGTGCTTTCTTGAAATTCACAGCTTTCAGGACTCGTTTGACCTCAGGTTGGAGAGATTAAAGATATCAGTGAAAACCTCTCGTTTGATGTTTTGTGGCTGCAGCATAAACGAGGGGTCAGCAGTGTCTGTCCAGCTGCGGTGAAACAACAGTCCAGTACTTTCTCCAGTCAGCAAAGAAGTGTTTCAGTCCCTCATACAGTGAACTGTTGCCTGTCAGTGGGTCTCTGCTGCTCCTGAAGTTGGTGAAGTGTGATTGTTTGAACAGAAATCATTTTTCAAACTGTACTGATACATTTACATAAATACATGAGCTGTTTATAGTGAATGAAGGTGAATTTTAACTTCAGTTATTTACTATGAGGTGGTCATGACAAACAATCAAAAACATGTTTCCCTGTTATTTATTACGTCTCAGTCTTCATCATGTCAACCTGTTAATATCATTGAAGTGGTACATTCTCTTTGTATAAATTGTTGACAAGAAAATGCTAATAGAAGAATAACAAAAAATAAATAAAAGGAGTTTAGTAAAGTAAAACTGTTAAATGTTTATTGTGAAAAGAAATGTGATTTGGGAGGAAAAAGGATGATGTTAAAGGCTTGGTATGTTTCACAATATGTTGTACATACATAACATAAAGTGTGAACTGTGGGCCAGTTAAATCCTCTGTGTCTTGTTTGTGTCTGATGCTCAAGTAAACAATTTAAAATATATAGTTGTCACCATCTAGTGCACATAATCTGATACTGTGAACTTAACTTTTTGTGCACTTGATAAATTAGATCTAGAATGTTTCTCAAAGTGGTAAGAGGTGAAACTTCTTCTCCATCACAACTCTCTGCACTATTAGCCTACAATGATCTGTCCATCCATAATGTTCATGTGATCATGATGGAACTGAAACAGTGTCAGTGTAACATTTAAAGTCACTTCCTGCTTCCACAGACAGCTGACATGTATTTGTCAGTGTGTTTGATCATTAATAGGACAAAGTTATGAACTATTTCAATCTAAAGGAGTCACAGCAGCAGCTCTGATGGGAAGTCTGGCTAAACTGCACCATGAGCCTCGGCCATCAACAGCGTGTTTGCTGCCACCACAAAAACGTGACTTTATTCCAAAGTCATCAACAGCACATGCTTGTTTTTACACGGAGTCCCTGAACAAACATGTGGGCCAGCTGGAAAACGGCTTTTGATGGAGCTGTGATGCATTTGAAATCATTTTAGGAGAGAAATGAGTGGGAAAAGCCGCCGAGCAGCGCTGGCCACGGCGGCAATAGGTGAGGTTTGGAGGCTCCACAGACAAAATGCAGAGAGCATCAGAGCTCTACATGACTTGAATATGAAGAGACACAAGTCCGCTATCGGCCCCTTCACTGTCAGCCTTCAGCACCTCTCACACATTTAGTTTGGACTCTTTTAGCAGTCCAGAGAAAACACAAGTTGCACGGCATCCACACTGCACGGAGGAGCCACGGGCTGGCTTGAGTCTCCACGGTTCTCATGATGTGTTTAAGGACAGCCTCCTGCTCGGAGTTCTCCAACAGTCCAGTCACACTCTCGTCTTGTCCTCAGTGAGAATACAACTACTG
>NC_065529.1:12554508-12563379 GCF_006386435.1 Epinephelus moara
TCAATTTAGTAAGATTTCAGAAATGTACAATATTTTCAACTCTGTCAAAACACAACTTTTATTCAATGTCCTTTGTAGGGGACAGCGGGACTTGCTAACTTCTGTTTTTAACCAATTTCCATACTTCCGAAATTGTGAAGTGTATCAAATGTAACATGTTTTTGTGTGTTTCAAAGACAAAAAACTGCTTCCTGTTATACCTTGCATGATCTGTTTCTACCCCCCCCCCCCCCCCCCTTAAAGGGTTTTTTGGGGGGGAGTTTTTCCTTATCCTCTGCGAGGGTCCTAAGGACAGAGAGATATCGTATGCTGTAAAGCCCTGTGAGGCAAATTGTGATTTGTGATATTGGGCTTTATAAATAAAATTGATTGATCTGTTGTTAGTGCTGTGTGTGATGTGACCTAAACCCAGCGTTAGGTNCCCCCCCCCCCCCCCCCATTAAAGGGTTTTTTGGGGGGGAGTTTTTCCTTATCCTCTGCGAGGGTCCTAAGGACAGAGAGATATCGTATGCTGTAAAGCCCTGTGAGGCAAATTGTGATTTGTGATATTGGGCTTTATAAATAAAATTGATTGATCTGTTGTTAGTGCTGTGTGTGATGTGACCTAAACCCAGCGTTAGGTGACTGTCAAGTGTGCAGAATGCAGTTTACTTAAAAAGCTCCACAATGAGATGTTCTTAAAATGATGTTTTAGTGTTCAGATGTGTTTCCTTCATCTGACTGTTTTTTTGTAAACATTTTTTATTGAATTTTTTTATTGAATGCATTTAACTGTTTTAAATGCTCATGAAATGAAAAGAAATTGGATTAATCTGTGTTCAGGAAATGAAAAAAAATGTAATTTATCTGTTAGAAAAAAATTTACACCAAGCAAGACCCGATGTCCACTGAAAGGGACATTTGATACAAAACAAATAAATAACATTCATGATTTTTTTTGCTGTAACGTGTTTCTTTCAACTACAATACTTCTAAAAAAAATCTAATTATCAAAACTTTTTTCTTCCGGGTCTCAGGAGGTTAATGCATATTGTCCCATTTAAAAAAAAATATATATATAAAAATGAATATAATACATCTCAAAACTCTTTTGGCCTTTGGTGCATTACATAGACCTACCATAGACATTATTCTCTTGTCCAAGTATTTGTGAACGGAAATGTATTTTAAGGACATACGTGTGTATTATTCAATATTGTTACATTAGCAGAAACGAGCTCTTTGGTTGATGTGTGTGGCTCTTAAAAGAGCCGTTGTGTTGAGGTGAGATGAGGCAGTGATTTAACCTCCGAAGCCGTACAGGGTGCGGCCCTGCCTCTTGAGAGCGTACACCACATCCATGGCGGTGACCGTCTTCCTCTTGGCGTGCTCGGTGTAGGTGACGGCGTCACGGATAACGTTCTCCAAGAAGACCTTGAGCACACCGCGGGTCTCCTCGTAGATGAGACCGGAGATACGCTTCACACCGCCGCGGCGAGCCAGACGGCGGATGGCGGGTTTGGTGATTCCCTGGATGTTATCACGGAGAACTTTACGGTGACGCTTAGCGCCTCCTTTCCCGAGTCCTTTGCCTCCCTTGCCACGACCACTCATCTTGTCTGAATCTAGTTTGTTCCGACTGATGATACTCGGCAAGAAAGTATCGGTACATAAATGCTTTCTGCGGACGTAGTTGAGCACCGCTGGGTGGAGACCGGTTTTCCCCCTAAGAACAGAAACTGATGAACCCTCCGCCCTCACAATAGAAGCAGGAAATCACCACTCTACTGTGAATAGATGACTCATCTATCAGCCCCAGTTTCTCCCTCCTGATGTGAAAATTCTCTCACAATGAAAACAGGCTCATAAACACAAGTGACAGCGCTCCTCAGCTGGTAAACTGCATTTGTGGGTTGTATCAAATCCATTAGAGTCATAGCAGGATATGTAACTGTACAGTCAACTTCAATCTTTATATCCTGAAGTCAACTGGATTTCTCTCCAGATGACACTTGATGTTGGCTGCTGTTACAGTTTTCATCACAACAAACTTGTTAAGTTTAGTTAAATATAAATTAAATCTAAGTTATCTGTATCTCACATATTCAACAACCACCAACAGGTACTGAGACAGTAAACAGCAAAATCCTTTCTTACATGTGTATATAGTTACATACAATTAATCCATTTCTGCAACCCAATTTTCTAATTATATTACATTCCGGTCAGATGCTCCAGCACCGCCGCCAGGTACACCGGGGCTCCGGCACCGACACGCGCCGCATAGTTTCCTTTACGCAGCAGCCTGTGAACACGGCCGACTGGGAACTGAAGGCCGGCACGAGAGGAGCGGGTCTTTGCCTTGGCTCTGACTTTACCGGTGGTTTTACTTTTTCTTTTTCTTTTTTACAAAAATACTTTATTGAATTCCATACAAAAAAATACACTGCAATAACCAAAACATGTTCCAAAACACAGAAAATCAGACAGGACAACACCCCTGACTCACAAAAAATACACTTTACAATAATAAAGTGCAAGTAGGCAACAAGGTGCACATATTAGAGTCCATTAAAAGTGCAAAATGTTCCACGGAAGAGTTTGATTCTTGTCTAATGTCCTTCTCCTCTGGAGGTCAGCCTGATGTGTTTTATTACCATGTCTCCATCTATAACAGTCTGTTGGAGGGACATGGCACATCTGGTTTTCCAAAGTTTGTATGAAGTGATAATAATGACCAGTTGATACAGTTCTTTGTGTTTCTGTGGGATGTTTTCTGTTGTGAGTCCGAAAGTTACTGACTTGTAATTGATGTCACAAGATAGAACAAGTCCATGTAAAATGTTCCACACTTGTTGGGATCTATAACAGTCAATTAACAGATGTTGTTGTGTCTCTTGTTCATTACAGTAAATCATCGGACATTCTGTGGTTGTGACATAACAGCTCCTGAAATGAGCCAGCGGACGTCCCTGATGCTCTCTGAGTATCTCTTGTCATTTATTATTAAGATATTTTTATATTTAATTACACCACCATATTTAAAATCATTTATTTTATTAAAAATTATTTTACTTGCATCACTTACCCAGTTTATTTGTACACATCTATGTTCATATAAAAAATCTGAATATAGTAATTTATAATAAGGGTGTTGTCTTGCACTGCCCCGTTTTTCCCCCCAGTTTTTAACAAGACCGACCCAGGGTGCTTTTCTTGAGTTGGCCGCTGACACATTTTTAACAAAAGCAATTATCAATCTAACGCTCAAATCAACGGCGCCAAGGCCTCCATACTGTCTGCTTTTAAACAAAAGTTCACGTTTAGTCACTTCTCTGGTGGTTCCCCAGACCAGGTTCACACATTGTTTATTTAATTGTTTTAATATGCTGGGAGTTGGTGGAAATGTATTAGCAAGAAAGAGGAGTTTGGATAGAATGTATGTTTTCATTATATTAATTCTAGATTTATACTTAGTACCTTTGTTTCTCCATTTATTAATTTCTTCTTTAACAAAATTCAGTTTTTCATCCCAATTTCGTTCACTACAATCATTATTACAGAGAGTAATCCAGGAAGAGGAAGTATTTAAGTGCGGGAGTGGCCTATTTGAATCCATTTTGTTTGAGGCCATGCGGCAAGGTGAGTGTGTTTGCTGATCCTGTGAGTTCATTTAGCTCCTTTAACTTTAGCTTATATTGTAGTTATGCTATGTAGCGTGTGAAATAGAGTATGGTGAATGTGCTAGGAAAGGTAGTATCAGTCCTGCTTCTACCTGGAGCTCGCATGTACGGAGCCTGAGTTTGTTGAAGGTGGCAGTGCTGTTTGGGCTGAGAAAGCCATGTGTAAGTAAGGTAAAGGAGGTTATTGGGTTGGTGCGGGGAGCAGTGAGAGCTGGCATTAGGGGAGTGTCTCTGGGACGCCAGAGATCACTGTCTAGCCTCCTGGAGGTTCCCACCCGATGACCCCAAAGACATGTTAGTTATCACTGCTCACTGGTCTGTATAGTTAAGCCTTGCCATAATAGCTTATCATAGGGCTTAGGAGGTTATTCACTGAGTGCTGATCCTTTCTCTAGAGCACAAACTCCTTGTGTTTATTTGAACTCATTGTTTAATTTAGCACCAGACGCCAGTTCATAAAGACACAAATGATTAATTAAAATATCCATCTCTAACTGATTCTTTATAATAACGGTAACGTCATCGGCATATGCCATTGTTTTAACATTGCAACTATTATTAAGTTCACCAGATATCAAAGGGTCAGCATTTATTATTTTGATTAAAGGGCTAATCGCTAAGATATATAAAGCAGCACTCAGTGGACAGCCCTGCTTTACACCTCTTTCTACGTTAAAAGAATCAGAAAGTACAACATTAACATTTATACGGACACATGACTTTCTATACAGACATGTGATCATATGAATAAAATCATTAGACATAATCAAAGGCTTTCTTTTGATCCAGCCTGATAATGAAAGTCTTGTTTTTGTAGAGTCTCTCTCAATATGCACAAGTTGTCTCACATCAGACGTCCTTTAATTGCACATTTGTTCTTTTTCTATAATATCACCTAGAATATTCATTCATTCATCTTCTAACCGCTTCATCCTCTTGACTGTCGCGGGGGGGCTGGAGCCTATCCCAGCTGACATCGGGCGAGAGGCAGGGAACACCCTGGACAGGTCGCCAGACTATCGCAGGGCTGACACATAGAGACAAACAACCATTCACGCTCACATTCACACCTATGGACAATTTAGAGTTATCAATTAACCCGTGCCCGGAGAGAACCCACGCTGACACGGGGAGAACATGCAAACTCCGCACAGAAGGGCTCCCACGCCCGGGATCGAACCGGCAACCCTCTTGCTGTGAGGCGAGAGTGCTAACCACCACACCACCGTGCCGCCCCACCTAGAATATCATTTAATCTATTCATTTTTTTTATTTTATTTTAATATTTTGTAATCTGTATTCATTAGTCAGGTGTCTGTAATTATTTATATCTGTCTTGTCTCCTTTTTTATATAATAAGTGTAACACGCCTTCATAAAAAGAGTCACCAAAAGTACCAGAGTGCAGACCTTCATTAAACATAAGTGTGAGGAGATTTAACATGTCATCTATATATAACTGATAAAACTCAGTAGGAAGACCGTCAGGACCAGGGCTTTTATCTACATTCAACTGTTGGATAGCCTGAATCACCTCCTCTTTTTTGACTTCTCCTAACAGAAAATTATCGTTAAGCGCAATGCTTCTGGGAACAGATTTGAGTAGTAAACTAACACATCCAGAATCAGCCCCCAGGAAGCAGCTGGCCACCAAGGCTGCCCGTAAGAGCGCCCTGGCCACCGGCAGCGTGATGAAGCCTCACTGTTACAGGCCCGGTACCGTGGCTCTGAGAGAGATCCGCTGCTACCAGAAGTCCACCGAGCTGCTGATCCGCAAGCTGCCCTTCCAGCGCCTGGTGAGGGAGATCGCTCAGGACTTCAAGACCGACCTGCGCTCTATATTCATCACTTATAATTGTATGCATCATATCATAATATTAATCATGCTATCATGTATACCACCAGATAATCCTCTTCTGTAGTCTCTTTCTGATGGTATGAAGTTAATACTTCTGAAGAAAAACTTAATATTCTGCCCTATAATACAATTTATAGATCTTTATCCATAATCTCTAATCAAACTGAACAACCTCCTGGGGAGCCCCAACACTGGTCTTGATGGCAGAGGAAAGGGTTTTGTTCACAATAACAATCTGGACTCTGTTCATGAGGAAAGAGGCATAGCAGTGAATCAAATATGGATTTAACCCCCGCTGAACCATTTGAGACCAAAAGGTCAGGTTGAGCCGTACTGAAGGCAGATGAAAAATCTAGAAAGATAGCTCTTGCATAGGTGTGAGGTCTATCTAAATGCTTGGAAATGATATGAACCTTTCTAGAGATTTCATAATCACTGAGGTAAGAGTGATTGGTCAGAAATCCTAAGGTTCTTTTGGACATGGGATTTTAGGTAAAGGCTTTATGTGTGACAGAGGAACAGTGTGTTTGTCTAGACACCTGAAAAATTGGTTGCCACACAGGAGCCAGCTCACTTGCAAAGCTCTTCAAAAGAAAGGCGCTACAATCATCTGGTCCAGCAGCTTTCTTGGTATTCGTACACTTCAGCATTTTCCTGACATCTTCAACATTGATGATAATTCTGTGTGAAGCAGCAGGTATTATACCTTTAAGTATTTCAGTGCACTTATTGCACTGATTCAAATCTGTCAAAGTGTTTAGATCACTGGCAAAATGCAGTTCATTGTCCGTAACGATGGGTTTATCTGTTTATCTATCCTGTCATTGATTTCATGCTGTCCCACTCTTTTTAGGATTATTGGCTTCCAGAAGCTCTGTGTGCCACGTTTGCTTTGTTGCTCAGTTTGATTTTCAGTTGTTTTTCTGTCTCTAAGTGCTCCAAAATCTTTATTTTTGATCTCATAAAAAAGTATGAAGTACCAGATAATGTAAATATTGAAATAAAGTGCAACTACCTGAACAACCCCGACTCCAAAAAAGTTGGGACACTGTAAAATGTAAATAAAAAATAATGCAATGATTTGTAAATTCTTTCTGACTCATATTCAAATGAATACAGTCCAAATATAAGATATTTAATGTTCAAACTGATAAATTGTTTTTTATTCTGCATTTGATGTTGCAACATGTTCCAAAAATGTTGGGACAGAGGCAACAGAAGACGGGGAAGTTGTTGGATGCTCAGATGTGTTGAAACTTTCAACAGGTAAAAACAGGTTCATTAGTAAGTAGCGTCTTAAAAAGGCTCAGGTGTGGGCAAACAGTCCGACAGTTTGAGAACAACTATTTTCAACATGCAAAGAATTTAGGGATTTCTTCATCAACAATCTAAGATATCATCAAAAGATTCAGAGATTCCAGAGAATTCTCTCCATGTAAGGGACAAGGCTAAAAACCAACACTGAATGGCTGTGACCTTTGACCCCTCAGAGGGCACTGTATTAAAAACTGACGTGACTGTGACGTGAAGACGTGACACCTGAGATATGTGTCATAGAGGTAAAATGAGCTCCCTGAACAGAGATCGGCTCTGTAGGTGTCAGTTCAGCACCTCGGACAGCGACACAGGTGAAGAGGACACCTGGAGGTGTTCCAGAAAGCGGGTTTAGTGAAAACTTAGTATGTTAACCCTGAAATGAGGGAACTCTGGGTTTTCAGTTCCAGACAGAGAGGTAAGTTAAACTGTGAGTCAATCACCATGGCAACTGACTCTGTGAACTGAACCTGCTCGCTGGCAGGTTTTCTATAAGAAACCCTGAGTTGACCCTGTCTCCTCCCTACTGCTGAGCCTGAAGCAAGCTGGCAGACACACATGGGTTGTCTGTATGTAGGAAATCCTAAGTCATCAACCATCTATATGTGCTTAAAATAGCTGCTGAAATTAGCAAGGATTCTTTTATAATATTTTTGGGGGGGCATTTTGCACACATCTGCAAGTGTTTGTTGCCATCATGTCCACAATCCACATTATTGTGTGCCTGTGTGTGTTGTGTCTATAATGTGTGAGCTGTGTACCTGACAATTATGTCTCCCCTATGTATGTGTTTCTTAGGATTTTAGTCCTTTTGTACTAGTGATGTGTCGGTCGCAAACAAAACGGCTCATAGAGCCGGCTCTTTGAAGTGAACGATGGGAGCCGGCTCCTGATTGGAAGCCGCTTTAGGTTTTTTTTTTGTTTGTTTTTTTCTGTTCAAGCTGCACGTGATTGGTCAATATGTGTGGTGTCGTCTGTGTGTCCTAGGTGAGCAGAAGGGGGAGGGGTTACAGGCACACACAGCACAGTGAGCACATGAACAGGAGGGAGACAGAGAGAGACAACATGCTGGAAAGGTAAAAAAAAAAAAAAGTTGAGAAAATGAATACAGCAGGAAAAGCAGTAAAATTTGGAATCATGTCAACTACACTGACAATACAAGGGCAGAGTGTAGAGTCTGCAAGATTAAAATCTCATATCCAAACAACCTGCACAGGCACATGAGAACTGTTCATCCATCAGTGTGTCTACTGCAACTGCTGCAGCTTTAGTTATATTCTGTTGTGTGTTTCTGTAAACTTCTCTGTTGTTTCACTGTAAATAGTTACAAGTTTAAGATTCTTAAGTGTTTAATAGTATAGTAAAAATAGTAAAAAGCTAAAAGTTTAACAGTTAAAAGTTTTTTTGTACTTTATAATTTATTTTTTGTAGCACTCTGTGAGTGAGAGTATATAATGTCATATAAATAGTAAACATTTGATGCAATGTATTTTTTTTTTGACATTAGTAATTTATTTTACACATTTTATATTATTGTTAATAATAAATTAATTTAAGCAACAAAAATCTGAGGAGCCACTTGGGAACCAAAAGAGACGGCTCTTTTTAGTGAGCCGAGCCAAAAGAACCGGATCTCTAAAAAGAGCCGGAATTCCCATCACTATTTTGTACAGCACTGTGGTGACTTGTTTTTAAAATGTGCTTTATAAATACATTTAGTTGAATTAATGACACTGTGTCCAGGTTAAGTTGTGTTGATGTTGCTCAATACTGCACATGATGCAATCCAGGTAAAGTTTATATTTCTGCCTTGTGCTCATACACTGTAAAGATTAAACCAGCACTTTCTTAAAGTTTTTGATGCCAAATCACAAGTCGACATGTGTCAGCTTACTCTTCTTCTTACAGTGAAGTGCAAACAAGAGGCTTTGGCAGCACAAGCAACAATGGATTAATAATTTGAAGTAGTAATCAGACAACTTTGCTCTTAAAGATATAGTGGGTGGCTCTTAAAAGAGCCGTTGGTTGAGTAGTGGAG
>NC_065529.1:12563828-12567963 GCF_006386435.1 Epinephelus moara
AAAGGGCTGTAACGTTAAGTGCTTAAACAGAACCAGTGTGGGTTAAGACTTGAAGTAGACGTTAAAGCAACTGAAGTGAGAAAGCAGGCTAGCAGAATTCACCAGAGCAGTACAGAGACGCTGTCACAGAAACACCGGAAATGACACAACTCGCTTACCGCAATACGTCAGTACGTCCACCGTCCACTAGCATTCACTTCTATATCACGTGATACTTGGGTATTATACAAAGCAGTACAAGCACATTCCTTTGTCCCGCTGCCTCTGTACACACCATATGACAGGCAGTCCCGAGGCTTGTTCAGGTCCTCCACTTAGATGCAGTTCTGAGGTACAGCCAGCAGATGTCACTCTTCTGACTGTATGAAATGCTTCGAAGCAGTGTGTGGTTCATGAAGCAGTTGAGTCAAAGTGGTTCACTGCTTCATGAAGCTTCGATTTCACCATCACTACTGCTATGGTGTTTGCGCCACCTACTGGCAACAGGAAGCAATAGTTGTAGGACACTTAAATTTGGATGTACATGAAATTTCCACAGTGTGGTCTGCAATTGATATACAGCTACATTACAAACAATTGTGTTGTACAAGCGTGTTCTCGAGCACCTTACAGTGGACACAGGAAGTAGAATAAAATGTGAAATAGGTAATTTCAGCGCCCACAAAAGGACATACCATATCACTCCTCCATGCTGGCCAACAAAAATGAAGGTTGCATCAGCCGGCGTCCCACCAGTGCCCCCGGATGGCCTGATCATCACTGTTGGCAGCTTTAATGCGTATTTTTGTTTTCTTGTTTTTTAAACACTTGTTTTAGTTTATTCTCCCATATTCTTTGTGACGTACAGTCAAACTAAATATTGTAATTTTAAAAACCTTGGTCAAAGTAATGTCCACTCAGATCCAAATACCTCCTATTTTATGAGGATTTAGTTGAGCCCCAAATGCCTGCTCATACAGGTTAAAATGAGAAGTCAAAAAAATCCATCATCTTGTTTTATGTCCACAATCAACATTATTTTAAATTCTAATTCTTCTACATTTTAAGACAAAATTAAAACATCAGTGTACCCAGGTCACACTGTGTTGGTGTTACTCAATACAACACATGATGCAATCCAGGAAACATTTGAGCCCGTAACTTATTATTATTATTATTGAACACATGTCAAAAAGTATCATCTTATTTCACTTACAAGTGATTTCTCACATCCACCACAGTGATATGCAAAGATATGCATTGACAGGACAACCAACATTCATTGGTAATTTGTGTCAGTGTAAAGAGGAGCAGGGTGGCTCTTCTGCCCTGTGTTTACATGCTTTAAATATTAGACCACCATTTACTTCCTTATTATGCTTTAAACAAAATCACATGTCAAATTAAACTAAGGCCATTTCAATTAGGTAGAAACCACAAAGGGCATTTTCCCTNAACTGACACACCTTTGTTGTTCGTCAGGGAAGTGAAGTTGAGGCCCAGAGCTCTGTAATTTTATTCCTTTACTGCTTATTAAACTACATTAACTGAGAACGAATATCTTCTCCTATTGCTTCATTAAAGAACACGAAGGACTGAGCTCACACATAGCACGCTGGAGAGTAGGATGAGCCTCTTAGTCCAACAACAACCAACATTCATTGGTAATTTGTGTCAGTGTAAAGAGGAGCAGGGTGGCTCTTCTGCCCTGTGCTTACATGCTTTAAATATTAGACCACCTTTTACTTTCTTATAATGCTTTAAACAAAATCACATGTCAAATTAAACTAAGGCCATTTCAATTAGGTAGAAACCACAAAGGGCATTTTCCCTCACTGTTATTATGCAGGTCAATGAATAGAGTATTTATTGGACCGAGACGGGTGGAAGTGTTTGGTGGTCCAGATATATCACCAGCTGATGTGAGTCGGAGTGCATTTTATATCATGTGCACAGCTACAAAAGGCACTAATACCCTGGTTATTATTTCTGTTAAAGAAAGAAATCTATTGAGGTGCCTTTAATTTCTGCACCATATGCACCAGTTTACCTATTTTATTATTGTACATCTTCCCCACTGTATTATTATGACCAGTAGTAAAATTACCATTGTATGATAATTATTACCAGTATTTGTTGAAGATCATCATACAGGTTCTGCTTTCTACAGACTATAATTATATATATATATATATATATATATGCAGACAAGCTTCTGCACGGCATGTAGGACTGACAGATTGAAGGAGTGGTCGAGGAAGGCTGGGCTGAAAGACACAGAGGCACTAATCGTGGCAGCACAGGTTCAAGATCAATAGAAGCAGGGGTCTACCACAGCAGACAAGACCCCAGGTGCAGCTTTGTATAGGTTGTTGACAAGGAAATAGTAATTAAGAAAAATAAGAGGAGTTTAGCAAAATAAAACTGTTAAATGTTTATTTTGAAAAGAAATGTGATTTGGGAGGAAAAAGGATGATGTTAAAGGCTTGGTATGTTTCACAATATGTTGTACATACATAACATAAAGTGTGAACTGTGGGCCAGTTAAATCCTCTGTGTCTTGTTTGTGTCTGATGCTCAAGTAAACAATTTAAAATATATAGTTGTCACCATCTAGTGCACATAATCTGATACTGTGAACTTAACTTTTTGTGCACTTGATAAATTAGATCTAGAATGTTTCTCAAAGTGGTAAGAGGTGAAACTTCTTCTCCATCACAACTCTCTGCACTATTAGCCTACAATGATCTGTCCATCCATAATGTTCATGNCTGACACCTGAGATATGTGTCATAGAGGTAAAATGAGCTCCCTGAACAGAGATCAGCTCTGTAGGTGTCAGTTCAGCACCTCGGACAGCGACACAGGTGAAGAGGACACCTGGAGGTGTTCCAGAAAGCGGGTTTAGTGAAAACTTAGTATGTTAACCCTGAAATGAGGGAACTCTGGGTTTTCAGTTCCAGACAGAGAGGTAAGTTAAACTGTGAGTCAATCACCATGGCAACTGACTCTGTGAACTGAACCTGCTCGCTGGCAGGTTTTCTATAAGAAACCCTGAGTTGACCCTGTCTCCTCCCTACTGCTGAGCCTGAAGCAAGCTGGCAGACACACATGGGTTGTCTGTATGTAGGAAATCCTAAGTCATCAACCATCTATATGTGCTTAAAATAGCTGCTGAAATTAGCAAGGATTCTTTTATAATATTTTTGGGGGGGCATTTTGCACACATCTGCAAGTGTTTGTTGCCATCATGTCCACAATCCACATTATTGTGTGCCTGTGTGTGTTGTGTCTATAATGTGTGAGCTGTGTACCTGACAATTATGTCTCCCCTATGTATGTGTTTCTTACAGCACTGTGGTCAACGGGAGTTGTTTTTAACCTTATGGGCCCGAACGACGCATAGTGCGTCCAAATTCACACCTGTTCTTCTCTATTGATTTTCCCCGTGACCGTGCGTCATAGCGAGAAGCCACGCATATCACATGAAACAGCGGAATTGTCTGTTGTCCAATTTTTTCACAGCGAAAAAAAAAAGATAAATTTACACTAAAATTATGTACAACACAGCCTTCATACAGCTCTGCACACACAATACTCTTGGATGGATTACTCGCAAATGCTGCGCAAACTCAGAAATGCCACGTATATCACATGAAAGCGCAGGAGCAGAGCTTTCTAGTGATACCACACACATCATTGTGCTGTCATCCCATCACTCTATAAATCCAGATTAATTGTCTACAAAATAAAAACTTGACGAATTTCTTTACAATCCATGATACAGATCTTGTTATCAGTCACTTCATATAGTGAGGAATATCGTATCTTACCACGTCTTAGGCTTGCGTGTGTTTCTCCCTGTCTATCCACATTTGTAGTCCGGCTTTCAAGATGCAAATATCTCCATATTGTCCAGTTGACACTCGTCAAACTTTGACAAGACCAGCCACTTCACCTTTGCACCCAGACAACTGCAGCCTAATTATGCATGCTGACAGGGCCGTAGTCACCATATACATTGAGAGGGACATGTGCCCCCCCCAATGCCCAAAATGCCTCCCCAATATATAACTGAAACTGAAAAACAAATATTATCTTGGGGGACATTATTGCACTTGGTTGACTATTTTCTATGATCTTAGATGTAAATATT
>NC_065529.1:12568266-12588469 GCF_006386435.1 Epinephelus moara
TACTTGGAGCTGGTGTACTTGGTGACGGCCTTGGTGCCCTCAGACACGGCGTGCTTGGCCAGCTCACCGGGCAGCAGCAGGCGGACGGCGGTCTGGATCTCCCTGGAAGTGATGGTGGAGCGCTTGTTGTAGTGAGCCAGACGGGAGGCCTCACCGGCGATGCGCTCAAAGATGTCGCTGACAAACGAGTTCATGATGCCCATGGCCTTGGAGGAGATGCCGGTGTCGGGGTGGACCTGCTTCAGCACCTTGTACACGTAGATGGCGTAGCTCTCCCTCCTCTTGGTCCTCCTCTTCTTATTGCCGCTCTTGCTGACGTTCTTTGTGGCGCCTTTCTTTGAGCCCTTCTTGGGCGCTTTGACTGTAGTTTCAGGCATGTTGTAGCTCTGCTGTTAACCGAAGAGTATGTGCTGACGGGTCGGAGCGCTGCTATATAAATGAAACCGCATGCAAATACAGTGTGCTGTCCCCACTCTGCCACTGGCTGATATTCAGAGCCTCATGCAGTGTAGAAACTTTCCCCGGATGTGACTCATGTTTCTGCTGCTGGGCTGCTGCAAGGATCAGAACCGTGAAATACAGTTTTCTTTTGTTTCAAAACCATCCAGTCAGGAGTCACTTTGAACAACAAGAACATTACATTTCTACATTTGTTTTTTAAATGACGTCTCAAAACACAATTTTAATAGATAGATGATACTTTATTAATCCCGAGGAAATTAAGGCACCCAGTAGCTTTTTACACAACACATACAGACACACAGATACACACACTGATAAAAAAAAAAAATAGGTACAAAAAAAAATAAACACACTGCAGTGAAATGATCGTACCAGGATCACTACAGAGAGCTGTCACAGTAATATGTTTGTGATGTTAGTACATATTTGTGGTTGACAGCGCAGGTATTGCAATGTAAGGTGATTAGATTAAAGTGTGAGAGCAGTGCAGTAATTAGAAGTAATTAATACTTTGCTATGGATGACGTTGACATGGTACATTTTCTTTGTATAAGTTGTTGACAAGAAAATGCTAATAGAAGAATAACAAAAAATAAATAAAAGGAGTTTAGTAAAGTAAAACTGTTAAATGTTTATTTTGAAAAGAAATGTGATTTTGGAGGAAAAAGGATGATGTTAAAGGCTTGGTATGTTTCACAATATGTTGTACATACATAACATAAAGTGTGAACTGTGGGCCAGTTAAATCCTCTGTGTCTTGTTTGTGTCTGATGCTCAAGTAAACAATTTAAAATATATAGTTGTCACCATCTAGTGCACATAATCTGATACTGTGAACTTAACTTTTTGTGCACTTGATAAATTAGATCTAGAATGTTTCTCAAAGTGGTAAGAGGTGAAACTTCTTCTCCATCACAACTCTCTGCACTATTAGCCTACAATGATCTGTCCATCCATAATGTTCATGTGATCATGATGGAACTGAAACAGTGTCAGTGTAACATTTAAAGTCACTTCCTGCTTCCACAGACAGCTGACATGTATTTGTCAGTGTGTTTGATCATTAATAGGACAAAGTTATGAACTATTTCAATCTAAAGGAGTCACAGCAGCAGCTCTGATGGGAAGTCTGGCTAAACTGCACCATGAGCCTCGGCCATCAACAGCGTGTTTGCTGCCACCACAAAAACGTGACTTTATTCCAAAGTCATCAACAGCACATGCTTGTTTTTACACGGAGTCCCTGAACAAACATGTGGGCCAGCTGGAAAACGGCTTTTGATGGAGCTGTGATGCATTTGAAATCATTTTAGGAGAGAAATGAGTGGGAAAAGCCGCCGAGCAGCGCTGGCCACGGCGGCAATAGGTGAGGTTTGGAGGCTCCACAGACAAAATGCAGAGAGCATCAGAGCTCTACATGACTTGAATATGAAGAGACACAAGTCCGCTATCGGCCCCTTCACTGTCAGCCTTCAGCACCTCTCACACATTTAGTTTGGACTCTTTTAGCAGTCCAGAGAAAACACAAGTTGCACGGCATCCACACTGCACGGAGGAGCCACGGGCTGGCTTGAGTCTCCACGGTTCTCATGATGTGTTTAAGGACAGCCTCCTGCTCGGAGTTCTCCAACAGTCCAGTCACACTCTCGTCTTGTCCTCAGTGAGAATACAACTACTGTAATAGAAGATGGCAGAAGTAGCTCCAGCTCCAGCTCCAGCCGCCGCTGCGCCGCCCAAAGCGGCTAAACCAGCCAAGAAGAAGTCCACCGCACCGAAGAGGAGCGGTCCCAGCGTCAGCGATCTGATCATTAAAGCTGTGGCCGCATCCAAGGAGCGAGGCGGCGTGTCTACGGCCGCCATGAAGAAGGCTCTGGCTGCCGGCGGCTACGATGTGGACAAGAACAAGGCCCGCATCAAGGTCGCCATCAAAAAGCTGGTGGCGAAGGGGACCCTGGTTCAGGTCAAGGGGACCGGGGCCTCCGGCTCCTTCAAGATGAGCAAGAAGGCAGACGCACCCAAGGCCAAGAAGCCAGCGGCCAAGAAAACTGTTAAAGCCAGGAAGCCCGCAGCCGCCAAGAAGCCCGCAGCCGCCAAGAAGCCCGCAGCCGCCAAGAAGCCCGCAGCCAAGAAACCTGCAGCGGCCCGCAGCCGCCAAGAAGCCCGCAGCCAAGAAACCTGCAGCGGCCAAGAAGACTGCGGCAGCCAAGAAGGCAGCTTCCCCGAAGAAAGCCGCCAAGAAGGCCACGAAACCCGCAGCGGCCAAGAAAGCAACCAAGAACACCAAGAGCCCTGCAAAGCCCGCAAAGANCCCCAAGGCCAAGAAGCCAGCGGCCAAGAAAGCTATTAAAGCTAGGAAGCCCGCAGCCGCCAAGAAGCCTGCAGCCGCCAAGAAGCCCGCAGCCAAGAAATCTGCAGCGGCCAAGAAGACTGTGGCAGCCAAGAAGGCAGCTTCCCCGAAGAAAGCCGCCAAGAAGGCCACGAAACCCGCAGCGGCCAAGAAAGTAACCAAGAACACCAAGAGCCCTGCAAAGCCCGCAAAGAAGCCTGCAAAGTCCCCCGCTAAACCTAAGGTGGCCAAGAAGGCACCTAAGAAAGTTGCCGCCAAGAAGCCTGCCAAGAAAGCAGCACCCAAGAAGAAGTGAGCTGTCTGTCATCACTCTCAACAAAGGCTCTTTTAAGAGCCACCCACATCATCATTAAGAGCATTGTTTTCTATTGTATTATTAATATCTGCACACAGAGTTGTATTTAAAATGGAGATCATGAAGACAAGCATAGTAATAATACACCAAATCACTGCAAAGGTTTCACTCAACAAAGTAGGTAAAATGCTTAAAATAACAGTTGATGAGACATCAGAGAGACAG
This sequence comes from Epinephelus moara, assembly GCF_006386435.1. Lineage (NCBI taxonomy): Eukaryota > Metazoa > Chordata > Actinopteri > Perciformes > Serranidae > Epinephelus > Epinephelus moara. The sequence goes on from NC_065529.1 coordinate 12,571,596, forward strand.
GTAATAAACCGTATCATATATCCTCTATGGTGGGCCAGCCATATATTTTGCCTCCAGTCTAATTTCTCCTGATAACATCCTCTTGTCATTACTCTTGATCTCTTTGATGATCTATGCTACTGTAGGAGTTAACTTACGACATATTCAAAATAAACAAGTTCTTTCCTGTTCCAGTAAATATGAGCAGCTACACTGGAAAGAAGTGGCAGCAGCTCCATCTTTTATATCAGTAAGTGTATTGAAATCTCAACATAATATATTAAACTCAACATTAACTGTATTTTCTCTCTCCTTTCTCCCCCAACCACTCACTGTGATGTTCACCAGCTTCAGGGACTGACCAATCCTGTGCGAGCAACAGCACAGCCTCTTTACATCGTGGCTGTAATTAGACCCTTCTGCGTTCGGTGACACTCGACTGTACAGAACTGTGCAGCTGTGATTGTCTGAAACCACCGTCAAAAGCGAGGTCGAGAGAGGGGTCAGACAGGGCTGCCCTCTTAATGCTGCCTTGTACATTTTGGCTATAAGCCCTTTAATCAAAATAATCAACTCTGAAAGTTTAATCTCTGGTACATGTGTGGGTCACGTGCCCATGTTTACAGCAATTACTTACGCTGATGTCGTCACTGTTATTATAAAGAACCAATTGGAAATGGATGTTCTAACAAATCATTTAAATCTGTATGAACTAGCATCTGGTGCTAAGTTGAATCATAGTAAAACAGAGGGAGTTTGGATAGGAGACGAGAGGGATAAACCGAACATTAATGTTCAAATTAACCACAAAATAAAAATTTTGGGTATAACATTCTGTAGTAGTGTTTGTAGTGAAAGAAACTGGGAGCAAAAATTGACTGAAACCAAAGAAGAAGTAAAAAAATGGGAAAACCATTATAAACCAGTTATATATACCAGTTATAAAACCAGAATCAACATCATTTAAACTTTCATCCTGTCCAAACTCGTCTTTCTGGCTAACATCTTTCCTCCGTCAGAGAAAATGATTATGAAATTAAATAAACAGTGTGTTAATCTAGTGTGGGGTACAACCAGAGAGGTCACTAAAAGAGAAATAATGTATAAAGGTAAGGAATATGGGGGTTTTGGGGGCTGTGGATCTGGGCATTAAATTAAAGGTCGCTTTTGTTAGAAATGTATCTGCTGCATTCCTCAGAAACGCTCTCTGGATAGGGAACAGATCACTGTGGAGAGAAAGGAGAGGGAGAGACAGAACTGGCCCATATTATAAATTATTATATGCTGATTATCTAATGGAACACCAACATTTAAATATTGATTGGTGTAGTTCATCCAGCAAACATATTTTTAATACAATTAATGATTATAAATATGGAGGCCTTATAAAATATAAACACATATCTGATAATTATAGCAATGAAGTGATAAATATATTAAAAAATATAAATCCATGTCAGAGAGCATCAGAGACAACAGATGGCTGACATCAGTGGGCAGACTCCCAGTGAGAGCAGTTGTTTCATGGAGTTGTTACGTTACCACCAAAATATGTCCAATGATCAACTGCTCTGAGCCTGAAACTCAAGAACATCTGCTAATGAACTGTTACAGAGCCCAAGAGGTGTGGAGCATTTTAAAAGGTCTGGGTGTGAATTTTAAAATATGCTACAAATCTGTTATGTATGGACTTTTGGATGAGAAGATGCCCCCGAAACACAAAGAGCTGTTTCAAATGATCATCAGTGTAGTTTGTGTTAAAATATGGAAAACAAGATGTGCCATGACTCTATATCAGACTGTCATAGACAGCAACATGGTCGTGAGGCAGGTACTCACAGACCTCCGGAGGAGGAAAACAATGGACAAATCTAAGTGCCTCCCCTGGCACCTCTTGGAACTGTAACTCTGACTAAAGGACACTTCCCATCCTTTTGGTTGTATTGTTGTCATGTATTGTCTTATCTAATTTGTATGCTGATAAATTCTGTCTGTACTTGTATTTGAAATTAAATAAAGTTTATTTAAAAAAAAAAAATCAAAAGCGAAAGAGCAGTTATGTTCTATTTTATATAAACTTTAAGATACTTTGAAGATAATTCAATAATTTGTTTATATCACTAATGTATTTTCTAGTCAGCATATTATGACTATTCTGTATCACATACATTTATAATAAACTGTAGTTGTTTTGTGAATGCAAACTAATCATTTGGCGAAAAATTTAATTGTGGTGTATTGTCATGATATATAATATAATAATGGCAGGAGGGGTAATATTCGTGTTCTGTATCACTTCTGAAAATTGGCATTAGTTTAAGCAGGCAGACGACAGTGAATGTGCTTGTGTAACTTTCACAGTGATGTACAGTACAGGCGAGGTTCCATTCATTCTTATTAAGAAACAATAGTTTGGGTTTAGGCAATTTCTTTTTTTTTTTTATACAACTTCTCCAGCCTTCGAAAACACCCTCACATGGCACAGATGATGCTGGTGTACACAAAGCCTACAGCAAGGCTGTATAAATGTGGGTATATCAGTTTCTGCCTGTCCCAGTACTCCAGTGGGTCCTGCAATCTTCCAATATTTGGTTCGGACTAGTGATGGTGAAATCGAAGCTTCATGAAGCAGTGAACCACTTTGACACAACTGCTTCATCAATGACACACTGCTTCGAAGCATTTCATACAGTCGAAAGAGTGACATCTGCTGGCTGTACTTCAGAACTGCATCTAAGTGGAGGACCTGAACAAGCCTTAGGACTGCCTGTCACATATTGCTTTGTACTTGTATTTCAGACTGTGGTGAGGTGTGCCACTGCTGCACCAACTGGTTCTCGTTGTTCATATAGTCTTTGCAACATCAAGTATGTGGAGTTCCATCTGGTTTCAACTTCTTGAATCAGTTTGTGAACTGGCTTCTGCAGCTGAGTGTGCATCTCTGTGAGTTTCTTCTTTGCTTTTGTGCTTGTCCCAAAAAATGCGACAATTCTTCGGCCTCTTGTTCTGATGTCAGCCAGTGGAGGAGTTTGATCCAGTACCTTCTTCACAATAAGACTGAAACTGTGGGCTAAACATGGCACATTTCTGACAGCCAACAGTTTGGCACAAAGGATCATATTGGATGCATTGTCTGTGATTAAACAGTGCACTTTCTCTCTCTCAAGCTCCACTGATTTATCTGCAGCTCCATGGCATCCCTCAAATGTTCTGCTGTGTGGGACTGTATGAAATGTCCTACACCAAGCAAAACACTTGACCCCAAGATGGGCATCCATGTTCATGGAGGTCCACATGTCTGCAGTTAAGCTTACAGATGTGCTTTCTCCAGTTCCTGCTTTGCCTTCTCTTCAGCCTCTTATACCTTTTCTCCACCACAGCTTGTAAGGCCTGGTGAATAGGCAAGATGTAGGTTGGGTCCAGCTTCTGTACGAGTGCCCTGAAGCCTTTGTCCTCCACCACTTTAAATGGTTGAGTGTCAAGCACAGCCATGTCAACCAGTGCCTTGTCCAACTCAGCTTGCCGACCTTACAATGAAAGTATGCAAACATTATTATTTAAAAGTATACATTTCAGTTGTTTTTCAGTTTTACAGCTATATGTTGACATACATATAGCTATTCACTGTTTGAGCAGTGAATCAGAACCCTTTTTAAAGCCTTGACATATTGAAATGCCCAACCCCTTCGAAATTCCCGCGAAGCAGGGCAACACGTGATATAACGTAACAAGGCCTTGCTCACAGTAGTCACCTGATTGTGGACGTGCCGAATCAGGTATCGATAAACTGTCTCGGAACACTTCGCTTCAAAAGATCGACACTGTGTCGAGCGAACTGGCTCGAGTGTAACATCAGTAGTTCGGACAGGTAACACTGTATCTCCACAGTAACATCTGCAGTTACAATCTTGTGTTCTCTTGTTTACATGGCAGTGTTGCCTAGATGATGCCACAGTTTGTTACCTGAGAAGAACACACAGATCATGTTAGTGAGTGTTTTAATTATCATAATTGACCCCAAAACCAAAAATAATACATTACCTTGGGTTACAGGTTGAACATCCTGTGATACTGATGCCTGATCTGATAGTTCTGGGGTTTGAGCCGACCTAATTATGGCAGGTAACAGCCAGGTAGGCATCCATGTTAATGTGTGTCCACATGTCAGACGTAAGGCTAACTGCAGCCACCTTCTGCACTTTAGCCTTCTCCTTAGCTGCGTCATATTTGGCCTCCGCCATGGCCTCTACAGTCTAAAGGGGGAAAAACAACAACAACAAAAAAAACAACAGTGCTGAATTGTCAGATGAACAATGAAAGTACACCTTTGCTTTATGCATGCACCCATACACACCTGCCTTGTGGGGAGAACATAGGTAGGATCCAGTTTGGACACAAATGCTTCCCTATCATGGAGATGAAGCCTCATACAGCTCTTGTTTTCTGGTGGCTGGATAAAAGAAAATATATGTAAATACAGTTAGTTACTTGTCTTTCATTTGCACAATAAACAAACGTCAACATAATAAAATTGTGACAGTATACTTGTAATATTTTAATGACTTACCTTGTCTGGGTGCACCTCCAGTTCCCTCCTTATTCTCACACAAGGCATGGAAATGCCTTGGCATGGATGAAGTGTTATTATATCCTTGGGACACAAACACCTCACCTTTTAAATAAAAGAAGAAATAGTGAAAAATACAGTTCTCGATAAGCAGACTTAATGCATCTGTAATTATATAATTAGCTTATGTTATTGGGAGTAATCAAATCAAAGTCTTCCCACACAGGGAAATCCTCCTCTCCCTCGCTGGCTCCATCCTAGCAACTATCCTTCTCTCAACTGACCAAAACTGTCCTATCACAACCACACATTTCAGCCTGTGGGATTTATATTGCTGTCAAAACCTTGCGCCAAGAACTGAACCATGTGGTACAGCCACCATACAGCACTGATGCGTCAACCCACCCGCCATATTTCTGGCTCTACCTCTACGGCACACACACAGCATACAGCTCAAATGAAAGCAGACATTCCACAGTTTCCGAACATGTCCGCCAAAGCACGCTACACCAAAGCATCTGAGAGATAGAGGCCAAAGAACAACAACAAATCATTTCGCCGAGCTATAGTTGTAAAATTTCTCTCACCTTTGTTGTTTTTGCCATGAAAAGTTTATTCTGCCGGTAAAACACGGTGCATGCTGGTAAACCGACATGTTGTGTTACATTCAAATGAGTCCGGACGTTTCTGTTGGAGTTTAGGACCCGGGGGAAGCATTACAATTTGCGCAAACAGCAGCCTGTACCTCCCCCACAGCGGCGTTCTGATGATTCTCATTGGCTGACAGTGCTGTCAATCTCTTCTTGGTGGGTATAGCGTCATTTTATTGGCTCTAACGAATTGAATGAGGTGTCATTCACTCAAATCGACCCGTCTGTTGCGGAGATGGAGCCTCCGAAGCACCGAAAGGTTAATCTGCTCCATGGATTCAACATTCAGTTGCTTTGTGGGGTCATTTATGGAATGGGAAATATGTTGGATTTATTGAAAACCATTAGTGATTTAAATGAGAAATCAAATGTCACACATGGTGCCAAACTGTGCCATAATGGCAATTTTGGAGACCCCTATTAAAACCTCTCTAATTTTCTTCTACTTCACTTTATCAGAATCAACCTTTGCAGAGATAATGTTCACATATTGTTCTATGATCTGATAGAGGGTAGAGGGCATGTTGATGCCTTCAGGCCTGGAGCCTTAAACAAGAGACATTTGGGGAAGATTGGACAAGTAACATGGAAGTTACACCTTCCTGTTTAATGGTGAATATCATCACCTAAATATTTTCTTGGAAAAGATGCAGCAGATGACCCGAAGTAAGACCAAAGTATGAAGCCTCACCTCGTCCAAATTCAACAAAGATGGCAATATCACAGAAAATCTAAGGTCCAAGTCAGCAGGGACAAATGTTGACAAATGCCTCTGGATGAGAGGCTGGTTCTGTCATCTTTCAAAGGGGGCATGTACAGATGTCTAACAAACTGAAACTGAAGAAAAAACATGAAGTGTCTTACACAGACTGGGTGCTCATTTTACCTCTATGAAACATAGGTGTCAGAAGTCTCCATGCCCCTATGTCAGTAGAAGTGTCAGTACAACCAATATTACCCTGCATTCAAAAGTTGATGTGAGCAGAAATTTGGATTAACTGATGGAGGAACGTAAAATATAACTTGTTCTGGTGAGAGAAAAAAGTCCTGTGTTTGTGATATATTATAGTTTTGTGTAGTGGTACCTGACCAATGCAGGAGACCCCTCACAAGGGTCACAGGATTAAGCTGAGAGCTTGAAAAACCCAAATCATCTTCTGCAAAATGACATGAGACATAATGGATGGAAAGGGAATTGTAATAACAAGAAAAATATTAAGTTGAAACAAAAGTTTTAATTTCACACTTTAAGAAGGAAAGACTATACAGGAAAATACAATGTAAAAAGTTCTTTTGATATAATATGATGGCATTTGACGTCATAAATAGGATTAATGTGAAAACAAACAATCTCTAATTTTGGTAATACTTTATTTACAACAACAGACTGAAAGGGAATTTATATCTAACTTGACCAAGTTAATGATTTGGGTTAATCAGGAAAAAAATTTACTAACCCACAAAGTAGTGCCTCTCCTTGTGCTGTTCACTAGGAGGGCCCATTGTAGTTAAGAGTAGATAAAATAATATAGCCTATGATGAAATTATCTATCTATCTATCTAAAATGATTAATTGATATGTTGTCAGTGATGTTAAACATGTGTCATCAGCAGGAAGGAGCTCTTGAGCTGAGAGTGAGGTGGCTCTTAAAAGAGCCGTGGTGTGTTAAGTGTAGTCGGGTGAGTTTAAGCCCTCTCCCCGCGGATCCTGCGGGCCAGCTGGATGTCTTTGGGCATGATGGTGACCCTCTTGGCGTGGATGGCGCACAGGTTGGTGTCCTCGAAGAGACCCACCAGGTAAGCCTCGCTGGACTCCTGCAGAGCCATGACGGCGGAGCTCTGGAAGCGCAGGTCGGTCTTGAAGTCCTGAGCGATCTCCCTCACCAGCCGCTGGAAGGGCAGCTTGCGGATCAGCAGCTCGGTGGACTTCTGGTAGCGGCGGATCTCTCTCAGAGCCACGGTACCGGGCCTGTAACGGTGAGGCTTCTTCACGCCGCCGGTGGCCGGGGCGCTCTTACGGGCAGCCTTGGTGGCCAGCTGCTTCCTGGGGGCTTTGCCTCCGGTGGACTTACGGGCGGTCTGCTTGGTTCTTGCCATGACTTCTTATTACTTCTCTGCTCTCGAGAAACATGTAGGAAACACCGAGAGACACGCGGCTCTTAAACTGTGGGACCGGCTGTGACGTGCTGACGCTGTTTCACACCTCCGGCTCCTCATTGGTGAGCGGCTCTTCAACTGAGCTCAGCACCGCCTCGGCAGCGACCCCCCGCCTGAATCTGCGCCGCTCATTGGCCCAAAGTCGGTTGAAAAATGTCCGCCAAAGTGCAGAGTGTGCCGCCCTCTGCTGCTCTGCTGGAAGCCTCTTTCCTGGTTGGTCTGACAGGAGCCGTCCCGGACATATAAAGGAGGCTTTCTGCTGTAGGTGCAGCATTGTCTCTGAGTCTCAACTCTAGGAAACATCGCAACATGTCTGGTCGCGGGAAAACCACCGGTAAAGTCAGAGCCAAGGCAAAGACCCGCTCCTCTCGTGCCGGGCTTCAGTTCCCAGTCGGCCGTGTTCACAGGCTGCTGCGTAAAGGAAACTATGCGGAGCGTGTCGGTGCCGGAGCCCCCGTGTACCTGGCGGCGGTGCTGGAGTATCTGACCGCTGAGATCCTGGAGCTGGCTGGAAACGCCGCCCGCGACAACAAGAAGACCAGGATCATCCCCCGTCACCTGCAGCTGGCTGTCCGCAACGACGAGGAGCTCAACAAGCTGCTGGGCAAAGTCACCATCGCTCAGGGCGGCGTGCTGCCCAACATCCAGGCTGTCCTGCTGCCCAAGAAGACCGAGAAGGCCGCCAAGGCCAAGTAAACCTGGACACCCGCTCACTGCTGGAAACCACACCCCAAAAAGGCTCTTTTAAGAGCCAAACACTCACCTCACAAAGACCTCGGTTCCTCATATAATAACATAATAATTCATTCATTTCCACAAGCTGGGGAATTTACAACATTTCAGCAATAAAAGGGAAAGTCAGATATCCCACCAATATTGGTGGGACATCTGAGTTTGAATTATTCTGAAATATTGATTATAACTTCATTTGACATGTGGACTAGATTATAAAGTCTGATCTGGATTCATTGTAAATATTCGACAAGGTGGCGCCATATCCCTCTGCTTTGACAGTGAGATCACTATTTTGGATTTATACTTTGTATAAAGTGTGTGTGTGTGTGTGTAAATAAAGCTACCTTGACTTATGTTATTCATGCAACACCTAAAAACTTATAAATACACAATAAACTATGCAGGCTTTTTTACTGAGGCACTCACATGAAGGCAGTGTGCACAACTTAGATGATGTCATGCGATATTTGCATATCAAATAAGCACCGCATGTGTACTCTGCTGCGCTCCTCCCCTTGTGCCTGTTCTCCATCTCACTCAGTGGAGGAGCAAAGGAGGAGCTTGTGTGTGCATCTGTATGAAACACAGCGATTAAAAAACAAACAAACAAACAAAAAAAACACGAACGGCTCCCAACTGCGACTCTGTTCCCATCGTTCATGTTAATGAGCCGTTCAAAAGATTCGGTTCTTTCGTGACCGTCACAACTCTAACAACAATACACTTTATTCTGATATAAATACAAAAACTCTGTTGTCCTTCATTAACAAGCCCTGATACACGTTTTAAAACTGAAACACAAACATTTCAATCAAAATATTTCTGGCTTTTGTTGAATCACTTCATGGAAAATTAACTTTATTTTCCACCTCACTCAGATAACACAGAACACAGGTCTGGTTTCCTCCTCAATGTTTTTGAATGGACCGACATCCAGAGGATGAACAGCAGCTCTCAGCTGTGTCACTGAAGATATTTGTGATCGGGGGCAAAACTTTATTTTGATATCCATATTATGTCCCTAATTAATATTTTCATACTTCCCAGTGAGCTGCTCTTCCACTTTATTGAGTCTGTCATGTGTTGATCTATAACTATGTGTCTTCTGCTGATACCTGCTGTTCATCTTTACAGCACAATCTCACTTATCTAGAGAATTATTCCAGAAAGACCCGACTTTGCAGGTGGAAAATAACTGAAGTGCACTTCTACCTGTTGGTGGTTGTTGAATATGTGAGATACAGATAACTCAGTTAAATTTAATTTATATTTAACTAAACTTAACAAGTTTATGATAAGTGATGAAAACTGTAACAGCAGCCAACATCAAGTGTCATCTGGAGAGAAATCCAGTTGACTTCAGGATATAAAGATTGAAGTTGACTGTACAGTTACATATCCTGCTATGACTCTAATGGTTTGATACAACCCACAAATGCAGTTTACCAGCTGAGGAGCGCTGTCACTTGTGTTTATGAGCCTGTTTTCATTGTGAGAGAATTTTCACATCAGGAGGGAGAAACTGGGGCTGATAGATGAGTCATCTATTCACAGTAGAGTGGTGATTTCCTGCTTCTATACAGACAGAAGATCTTGGCACTTGTAGGGACCGTTCAGGACAGCCGTCCTCTTCAGTCCCGGTTGCTCCATGGGAGTGGGGAGGGGAAAGGAGAGTAAAGGGGTTAATCAATCACCATGACGACATCACAATCTGTTCACTCTGCTCACCATGCAATATAAAAATAATTTTCATCTTTTTTTTCCTTTTCTTTTTTCTTTTTTCCCCATTTTTTCCCTTTATTTTCCTTTAACCCTGACTAGTTAAAAAACAAAAAACAAAACAAAAAAAAAACTATATACAAGACTGCAGAATATCAATAACAATAGGACACATCTGTAAAAAACTATAAAACAAAGTCTAGGAACTTTTCAGTTGCCCCATCTTAAAATCAATAATTAAAATAATCAAATAGAACAATAAAGAGATAAAACAATAAAGAAAAGTAAGAGCAAAATCCTTTAAATATCTAAAATGTGTTGTGGTTTCTATATTGTGTTTCAGGAGAACAGACAGGGGAGTGGTGCAAATGAATCTGGGTGGGTTTGTTCTTTCTTCCTCAATGATTGGTTGGAGTGATGGATTTGTTTCAGCCCTGTGAAGATACTTTTTTCCCAGATAGACCATTCGTTCTTGCAGTGTCATGAAGCCAGAGATAAGGTGGGTGTATTTGTTGCTTGTGTATTTGGGGATTCTGTAGCACATTTTTATTGCAATGTTTTGTATGGTCTGGAGTTTCTTTAGTTGTGCTGCCCCTACATTACACCAGGCAGGCGCTGCATATTCGAACAGAGGTCGAATATAAGACTGGTACACCCTTGAAGCCGTTTCTGGATTTGCTCCTCCTTCTTTTCTGCAGAGCACTTTCAACCTTCGTCTGGCCTTGTTTTCCATGTCAGCAATATGTGCTGTCCACTGCATGTTTTGTTGGAAGGTAACTCCTAGAAATTTATCCACTGCATGTTTTGTTGGAAGGTAACTCCTAGAAATTTAGCTGTTGGTGTGACCTGAAGAGTTCTTCCATACAGCTTGAGGTTTATTTGGTGGTTTTTGTGTGGGTGTCTGGTGAATATTACACATTGTGTTTTTGTAGGATTCAGTTTCGCTCTCCACATGTTTGCCCAGCCTTCCATCTCTGTGATGCACACCTGTAGCTTTTTGGCAGCATATTTTATATTCTTTGCAGTGGCCCAATAGCAGAGGTCGTCTGCGAACTGCGAGACCTGTCCCTTTCCTCTAGGTGGATAATATATGTCACAAATATACAGTAAAAACAGTAGAGGACTGAGGGCTGAGCCTTGGGGCACACCGGCTTCTGGGCTGAATCTGGAAGATATTGAGGTTCCAACTTTGACTGTGATTTCTCTGTCATTTAAAAAACTGTTTAAAAGCACCACCATTTGTTGTGGGAGTTTTAGATTCTGATCCAGCAACCTGTATACAAATCCATCATGCCACATTTTATCGAATGCCTTCTCAATATCAAAGAAGACTCCAATCGTCACTTATTTTTTATTAAAGCCACGCTGTACATCCTCTGCCAGCCTCAGGATGTTATCAGTTACTTCTTTCCCTCCTAAATCCTGCCTGGTGGACCCCCAAAACTCCTAGAGTATCAAAATGTCTTTGAAGCCTGTCAGCCAGCACTCTCTCCAGTAGTTTGCCCAGAGTACTCAGGAGGCTGATGGGTCTATAGTTGGCTGCCAGGTGAGGGTCTTTGTGTGGTTTGGGGATCATGGTGACCAGAGCTGATTTCCAGGGCTTAGGGAAGTAACCAATATGGAGGCAGATTGTGAAGAGGTCTGCAAGTTGAGCCAGATATTCTATTGCTGATTCTTTGATGAGTCTATTGTCTACACCATCTTCCCCCGGGGCTTTAACTTTGAGTTTCTTGAAATGCTCTTGGAGTTCGGTTATTGTGACAGCTTTAATCAGAGGGTTATTGGTGTCTATGTTTGCTCTTATGGGTAGATGTGTAGGCAGACTGACCTGCCGCTCTACAATCTCTTTCCACTCTGGATCGAATAAAGGGTCCTCTGGGCATGAATGGACGTTCTTCAGGTGCTCTTTAAAAACATTGGCCTTTTCTTTTTCTTCTTCAATAATCTTGTCATTATTTCTTAATACTGAGACTTTAGTGTTGTTTTTCTTTCCATTTATTTGGTGAATTTTTTGCCAGAATGTTTTTGGGTTCGGGTCATTATTTAGGTCTGTGTAAAACCTGTCCCATGTTCTTTCTCTCTCCTTCCTTATTTCTCTCCGTATTTGTGTTTGTAATTGATTAGCTCTTTGTTTAATCTCTGGAGATCTTGTTTTCATGAACTCTCTTCTTAGTTTCCTTTTTGTTTTTATCAGGTGTATCAGTGAAGGTGGAAGATTCTTTGCACCCTTTTGAACTCCTTTGAGATTTATTGTGTTTTCCCGGGCTGTGAGGAGGATTTGTCCCAGAAAAAGAGCTCACAAGGAAGGAGATTATTACTCAGGTTGGTGGTGGAATGTTTAAATGTCTCCCAGTTTGCTGTTTTATAATCGTATTTTAGTTTTCTTGCAGCAGCTTGAGCCTTCAGGTTGAATGAGATGATTATTGGAAGGTGGTCGCTGCCAATATCTGGACACACAGAAAACTGGGGTCTGGGGTGACGAGGCAAAGATCCAGAATATCCACTGAGTTGTAAGAGGGGGAATAGTGTGTTGGTTCATCACTGTTTAAGAGGACAAGGTCAAACTGTTCAGTTATGTTGTTTAGTATAATACCTGACTGGATTGTAGTTTTGTTATTGAAAGATGAATGTTTGGCATTAAAATCTCCCATTATTACAACTGTCTTTTCTTTTAGGAGGGTTTCTTGAAAGAGATGTGGAGATGGAGTGACACCAGGTGGACAATAAACTGACATGAGGAGCATGCTGGAGTTTGAAGAGAGCTTAACTCTAGCAGTAACAAATTCATTATTCTGGGCTTGTTCAGGACTCAATGAGATTGTAGTTTCATGATAAACAACTGGTCTTTTAATAAGCAGAGCCACTCCTCCACCTTTTCCCTGAGGTCTGTCACTTCTTATGATGTCATATCCAGGTAGAGAGAAATCGATGTGGGGGGAGAGGAATGTTTCGTTTACTGAAGCTACATGCACGTCTTTTTCCTGTAGAATGTGCAGCAGCTCTTCTCTGTTTGATCTTATGCCTCTTATGTTAATATGAAAAATGTTAATTGGCCCATTTTTTTTTCTTTCTCTTTCTTTAACTTTTTATTGGAAGTGTTTTTCCAGACATTTCCAGATGACTTCAAATTGTTTTCCGTCCTGGCACAAGGTCTTCAGGTCATCTTGGAGGGTGGTGCGTTGTGCTAGGGGTCTGGTGGTTTTGTGACCTGAGTGGAGTTGAGAGAGAGACTGGGTCCGGGCATGGGGGGGCCGGATCTGGGATAAATATGTTGGACATTGCTTGGAAGCCGCAGAATGATTACCACCACAGTTAGCACATTTTGTTTCATGTTTGGCTTTGTCACATGTTTTGTGTGAGTGTTCTTCTCCACGTCTGACACATTTAGATTTGTGTCTGCACTGTGGGGCTGTGTGGTTAAACCCCTGGCAGTTGAAACACTGTTTGATGTTCGGAGCAGTGTGTGCTTTTTCGACCCGATAGTGGAAAAAGTCCAGGAAAAATCCTTCCCTTAGAAGTTTAGTGGCATCATCAGGGTTAGTCAAGGAGACCCTGATAAAGGTGGTAGGGCTCTCTGTTCTCCTGCTGATGATGCGGTGGGCTCTCAGTATCTCAATGCCTTGGTTATTAAGTTCCTCTTTGATTTGGTCGACGGTGATGTTGAGTGATGGTCCTTTAATGATGATTTGCCTGTCGGTTTGTTGTGGTCCTGTCCTGCCTTGGCGGTTTTCCAGCTTCACGCTGAGGTTGGAGCTTTGAAAAGCTTTTTCAGGCCATGGTGCTAGGAGCTGGTTCATTGATTTGGGGTCTTTTGGGAAAACCAGCAGCCCTCCCCGCTGCAGGTTAACCAACTTATGGAGTGATATTGTTGGTTTACAGCACATTATTTCTTTGGCAATGTCCTTTTCAGTTTGAAATACTGCTCTGTTGATGTTGTCAATGATTATTGGTGGGGGAGCGTTAGACTGCTGTGTTGTTTCAGGTGGTGGCGTTGCTTGAGGACTTGAGTTTGGTCTGTATCTTTTTTTAGGATTTTGAACCAGTTCAAAGCCGCTGTCGTCATTGGCTGTTACAGCCTGAGCATATGATTGATGGGCATGGGCTACAGCAGGAGCAGGTTTGCTTCCATTTTGTAGAAAGATATCCATTTTGGTGAGTGTGCTTTTCAATTCTGGCACAAATAAAGCAAGTGGAGTTTGTTGAATATGATAACTGAGATCACTGAACAGGGTTTGGATTTGTCCGAAAATTGTTTTCAGGATTTCATCTGGTTTATTTTGAGAGCTCTGGGCGCTGCTGATCAAAGGTGGTTTGGGGGCACTTGCTGACCCTTGCTCGACAGTCTGCAGCGCCTCTTCAATAAAGTTGTCAGTGCTTGGGTTGGCAGCTGGATGAGGGTCAGAGGGAAGAGGAGTTGGTTTTGGCTTGATATTGTCAAGAGGATTTTGTTTGGTTGGCCTCAGTGGATCAGCAGGCTTTAATTTGGTAGAGGTTTTAGTGGAGTTTATTTTTCCATTAAAGGCTTTGGACCACACAGCTTGCCTTTGTTCTGGTGTCATTGTGTTGGAGCATTGTTTTGCTGCCATTTTGTATGTGCGTGCCTGTGTGTGTTTCAATAACTTGCAATTTAGTTATTTTAAAATGGATAAAAATGATTCAAACCAATTTAAAAGGTAGAAAAATAGATAAAATGGGCAAAGTTCTTAATTTAAAAAAGGAAAATATTGAAGGATAACACTTAGAATAATGAGTTAAATATACTACACAAAGGGTTATAATATTCAGTTGCGATTTAAATTTTTGGAAGTATCCACTAGAAATAGGCTGAGCTTCAGCCTTCTCCCAGAGAACAAGTCAATGGCAGAAAATTATAGACCAGTTAGTCTGACATCAGTAATTTGTAAGACAATGGAAAAATTAATTAGAAACTATATAGTAGATCATATGAAGACCCACAGGCTTTTTAGTAATAAGCAGTATGGATTTATATCTGGGAGATCAACATCACTTCAGCTTCTTACGGTTCTGGATAAGTGGACAGCAGCTTTGGATAAAGGGCAGACAGTTGATTGTATATATATGGACTTCCAAAAAGCTTTCGATAAAGTTCCCCATAAAAGATTACTTTCAAAAATAAAATCTTATGGTTTAGATGACAGGGTTATAGATTGGATACAGGACTTTTTGCACAATAGGAAACAACATGTGGGGGTGAATGGAGTTATGTCAGGCTGGAAACCTGTGACATCAGGAGTCCCACAAGGCTCAGTACTGGGGCCCGTTCTCTTTGTCCTATATATAAATGATTTATCAAGTGTGATACATTCTGATTTATACCTTTTTGCAGATGACACTAAAATATTTAGGACAATTACAAAGGACACAGACACAGTTAATCTTCAAGCAGATCTTCACAGTATGAGTAATTGGTGTGATACCTGGTTATTGACATTAAATCCAGAAAAATGTAAGCATCTGCATGTTGGAGGAAGGGGTGACAACTGCGTAGAGTATGTGGTTGGAGACTTGCTTGTCCAACATATAGAAGAGGAAAAGGATATAGGTGTGGTGGTTGACAGTTCATTAGAATTTCAAAAACACATTTTTGAAAAAATTAAAATAGCGAATTCCAGGGTGGTGATAATAAAACGAACTTTTACAAATTTAAGTAAGGAAATTGTTTTACCATTATACAAAGCTTTGGTGAGATCTCATCTTGAATTTGCTAGTTCTGTCTGGTGTCCTTATAAAGCAAAATATATAGAAAAAATTGAAGCAGTTCAGACAAGAGCAACCAAATTAATCCCAGGTCTGAAAGAGATGCCATATGAAAAGAGATTAAGGCACTTAGAATTACCAACTCTTGTCTATAGGAGGTATAGAGGTGACATGATTGAGGTTTACAAACTTGTCCACAAAGTATATGACTCCACAGTTGAGCCTGTTGTCAGTTTTTGGAATAATAGGTATGAATTAAGAGGAAATTCTTTAAAACTCATCCCAAAAATGTGTCACTCTGACAAAAGAAAAAACTTTTTTACACTTAGGGCTGTAAGAGTATGGAATGAGCTTCCAGAGGATGTAGTGCAGGCTAATTATAAAGCAAGGATATGATTTTTGTGGATTTGGATTATTTTTGAGATAAAGTGAGATTATCTTGGATATATTATATGTATTTAAGTGATATGTATTATTGAGGTTTTGAACTGTATATTGTGTTTGTTTTTCTTGTATGGCTGATAGTATTTTGAGTCTGATGTAGAGGATTTATATCCTGTATCAGATGTATTTTCATTAAATTTCATTAAAGGGAGAAAACCCTGCCTTGTGGAAGACAGCAAACAATACGTGTGTTAGGTGAGCAAGTGAACAGATAGTGATAAGTGCTTTAGTGAGTGACTTAATCCCGGGGTTTGTGACAAGGTGCCCAAACTTCAAGACGCCTTACCACCGGGATGAGAAGTGCATAAGAGATGATTAGAGTTTGCTTGTCTTCCTTAACGGGTTTGCAAGCCTCGTTGTACAGCCGCGGTTGTAGACGTTTTCTCCACACAAAGAGCGAGAGGATTACTCGTCCGTTCTTCTTCTTCTTCTTTTGGTTTTGATTGGCGGCTGGCATCCTACTATTAGGCGCATTGCCGCCACCTACCGGACTGGAGTGTGGAACAGGAGGCTAGCAGTAAATTAAAAAAACAAAAATAACAAAACAAAAAAAAAAAAGAAATGGCAGGGGGGAACCCCCTCCAAACCCAATCTAGATCCTCTCAACTAAACCAGTTTTCCTCAAATATCTTCGTACATGTTTATTAATATCGTCTGATCTTTGTAACAGATTCCCTAGTGTGAATCCTACTTTCTCTTTCTCCAGGCCTGCTTTTAACACTCTCCTCTCTCTTTCATACTCTTTGCATTCCATTAACACGTGTTGCACTGTCTCCTGCTCATTACAGCTTCTACAGTTACCTGTAGGGTGTTTACCAACTATTCTTAATGTGCTGTTCAGCCCTGTATGTCCCAGCCTGAGGCGGGTGAGGGCCACCTCCTCCTTCCTGCTCCTGCCCAACACC
>NC_065529.1:12589391-12593294 GCF_006386435.1 Epinephelus moara
AAAGTTCTCCGTGATAACATCCAGGGAATCACCAAACCCGCCATCCGCCGTCTGGCTCGCCGCGGCGGTGTGAAGCGTATCTCCGGTCTCATCTACGAGGAGACCCGCGGTGTGCTCAAGGTCTTCCTGGAGAACGTCATCCGTGACGCCGTCACCTACACCGAGCACGCCAAGAGGAAGACGGTCACCGCCATGGATGTGGTGTACGCTCTCAAGAGGCAGGGCCGCACCCNCACCTACACCGAGCACGCCAAGAGGAAGACGGTCACCGCCATGGATGTGGTGTATGCTCTCAAGAGGCAGGGCCGCACCCTGTACGGCTTCGGAGGTTAAATCACTGCCTCATCTCACCTCAACACAACGGCTCTTTTAAGAGCCACACACATCAACCAAAGAGCTCGTTTTTGCTAATGTAACAATATTGAATAATACACACGTATGACCTTAAAATACATTTCCGTTCACAAATACTTGGACAAGAGAACGTCTATAGTAGGTCTATGTAATGCACCAAAGGCTAAAAGAGTTTTCAGATGTATTATATTCATTTTTTTAAAATGGGACAATATGCATTAACCTCCTGAGACCCGGAAGAAAAGGTGTTGATAATTAGATTTGTTTTAGATAGTATTGTAGTTGAAAGAAACATGTTACAGCAAAAAAAAATTTCATGAATGTTTTTTTATCAAATGTCCCTTTCAGTGGACATCGGGTCTTGCTTGGTGTAAAATTTCGTTTTTTTCTAACAGATAAATTACATTTCTTTTCATTTCATGAGCATTTAAAACAGTTAAATGCATTCAATAAAAAATGTTTACAAAAAAACAGTCAGATGAAGGAAACACATCTGAACACTAAAACATCCATTTTAAGAAGTAACATCTCATTGTGGAGCTTTTTAAGTAAACTGCATTCTGCACACTTGACAGTCACCTAACGCTGGGTTTAGGTCACATCACACACAGCACTAACAATAGAAACAGATCATGCAAGGTATAACAGGAAGCAGTTTTTTGTCTTTGAAACACACAAAAACATGTTACATTTGATACACTTCACTTTAAAAACAGAAGTTAGCAAGTCCCGCTGTCCCCTACAAAGGACATTGAATAAAAGTTGTGTTTTGACAGAGTTGAAAATATTGTACATTTCTGAAATCTTACTAAATTGAAGTTAAGACTTTTATATTGAAGAAACAATTTGATTATTAGCAACAGAAACATGATATCTGCAAAAAAAATGGTCACTTTCCTCCCTTGATGCCATAAAATGTGGAAGCTGTGATTCCTGCCATGTTGAAAAGAGAGTGCATGTGCTCTGTTAGCCACACCCCCACAACTGTNACAGAGTTGAAAATATTGTACATTTCTGAAATCTTACTAAATTGAGGTTAAGACTTTTATATTGAAGAAACAATTTGATTATTAGCAACAGAAACATGATATCTGCAAAAAAAAGATCACTTTCCTTCCTTGATGCCATAAAATGTGGAAGCTGTGATTCCTGCCATGTTGAAAAGAGAGTGCATGTGCTCTGTTAGCCACACCCCCACAACTGTACAGTACAGAGGGACTCACATAGATTGCATAAATGATGTTTAACTTAGAGGTCTCAGACTCATGTCTATGGAGATATATTTGTGTCTTTATTACATGTGAGAAAATAAATGATATGAGAGGGAAAAAAAGTTTGAAAGAAAAAAAAATATTTGAGAGAAAAAGTTTTCACACTGATAGCAAAAAATAATAATATTTGAGACTAAAAAAGTTTTGAGAGAAAGTATTTTGTCATAGAATATAAAAAAAATTTGAAATTTAAACAATGATTTCCAAGAAAAAAAAAAACTCTCAAAAACCTTTTTCTTCTCTCTCTCAAAACGCTCTCAGGATTTTGCTCTCACTGTGAAAATAATGTCATGGGCGGGGCCACGTTCCTATTGGCCAGTCTCAATTGACAGCTAGGTGAGGATCGTCTTGGGAGTCGAATTCAACTGAGTCATTCATCCACCATGGTGGATTCACCGGCATAGATGTGCATCATAAGGACAACAAAAGTAAACCACAAAGCACTAGTGATTAGTGATTAGTGATGGCGAGATGAAGCTGATGGGCCGAAGCTTCATGGTGCTTCATTTGCTCTACTGTGCCATCAAGTGGACAATAAATGTAAAACAGGCAGAGTGGTTATAATGGCACCATGGCTTTAGGCCCGTTTCCACCGCAGGAACTTCGGGATAATTTTATGGGGCCGGGGCCGTTGTTGCGTGTCTCCACCGCAGGAACCACCCCCGAGGGACAGAGTTCCGGAACTTTTACGGGGGCTAAACAAGTCCCTGCCTCGGGGTAGGTAGTCAGAACGGCCCCGAAAGACTCCTGGCTGGGGCTTGGGGATTACTTGGTGCTGATTGGATATACTCAAGGAGGGATGTGACGTCAACAGAAAGCAACAAAATAGCCGGCATTTTTAAAATTCAGCAGACGAGGATTAGCTCATTCATATAGCTTTCGCCGCCATGTAAAAAAAACTCACTAAATGGCCCGTGAAAAAATTATTCTTTCCAGCGGATATCTTAGTTACAACATGACTGAGCTAGCAAAGCAGTTTTGTGTTGCTATGTGTGGTATTTATTCAGTTTCAGAAATCACGATGTCTAGAAANCAGCTAACAGCAGCAGCAAAGCTAACATCAGGACGTCATCTGTTAAAAGCCTCCCGTTGTCGGATACAACATGAAACTACTCCAGTTAGCTTAATCATGTTGTAACTAAGACATCCGTTG
This sequence comes from Epinephelus moara, assembly GCF_006386435.1. NCBI lineage: Eukaryota > Metazoa > Chordata > Actinopteri > Perciformes > Serranidae > Epinephelus > Epinephelus moara. The sequence goes on from NC_065529.1 coordinate 12,592,170, forward strand.
GAAAAAATATTTTTTTCCACGGGCCATTTAGTGCGTTATTACAGACACTGCTATCGGCTAACGGCGTCCCTACGTCACCCCGGTCAAAATGGTCGCGCAACGATTACGTCACATCCAGAGGCAGCCTGTAACTTTACAGGAACCTTCCCCGTACTCCGCTCTCTCAGTGGAGACACGGCGGTTGAGAGGGCCGAGCAAGAGGACGTTCCTGAAGTAGTTCCTGCCCCCCAAATAGTACCAGGAACTTCTTCAGTGGAAACGGGCCTTTTGGTGTGTGAAGCTTTGAATGAATGATGTTTGTGACGCCAATACATAAGTTATGAACTTATTACTATGATGTCTGTCTGTATGATACAATGGCGGAGTCAAAAGGGAAAGTGGAAACAAATTGGGGAGAGGGTTGTGATGTGCTTATGTTACCAGGGACATTTTATTCATTTTTATTTAGAAATAACTTTTCCACAGTGCTGGGCCTCAGACGTTTTCTTTTTTTAACTATTGTTGAATAGTGAATGAAGAATGAATGGAACCTCCCCTGTACTGTACATCACTGTGAAAGTTGCACAAGCACATTCACTGTCGTCTGCCTGCTTAAACTAATGCCAATTTTCAGAAGTGATACAGAACACGAATATTACCCCTCCTGTCATTATTATATTATATTATATTATATTATATTATATTATATTATATTATGACAATACACCACAATTTAATTTTTCGCCAAATGATTGGTTTGCATTCACAAAACTACTACACTTTATTATAAATGTATGTGATACAGAGTAGTCATCATATACTGACTAGAAAATACATTACAGTCATATAAAAAAAATATTGAATTATCTTCAAAGTATCTTAAAGTTTATATAAAACAGAATATAACTGCTCTTTCGCTTTTGACGGTGGTTTCAGACAGTCACAGCTGCACAGTTCTGTACAGTCGAGTGACGCCGAACGCAGAAAGGTCTAATTACAGCCACGATGTAAAGAGGCTGTGCTGTTGCTCGCACAGGATTGGTCAGTTCCTGAAGCTGGTGAACATCACAGTGAGTGGTTGGGGGAGAAAGGAGAGAGAAAATACAGTTAACGTTGAGTTTAATATATTATGTTGAGATTTCAATA
>NC_065529.1:12593794-12602319 GCF_006386435.1 Epinephelus moara
GGATGTTATCACGGAGAACTTTACGGTGACGCTTGGCGCCTCCTTTACCGAGTCCTTTACCTCCTTTGCCTCTTCCGCTCATGGTTGATGCTTGACAGTTGGATAGTAAGAAACGAATGCCTTAAATTTTCGACACCAGCTGATTATAGTTCTTATCTGCGGACGTAAATGAAGACAGTCAACGTGAACTGGGGTGGGCGGGGCCAAACTCAGCAGCCCGTCAACTTCCCTCTTTTAAATCCATGACCGTTAATCACAACCACAACACATTTTAGATATTTAAAGGATTTTGCTCTTACTTTTCTTTATTGTTTTATCTCTTTATTGTTCTATTTGATTATTTTAATTATTGATTTTAACTGAAAAGTTCCTAGACTTTGTTTTATAGTTTTTTACAGATGTGTCCTATTGTTATTGATATTCTGCAGTCTTAATATATATATATATATATATTTAAACTAGTCAGGGTTAAAGGAAAATAGAGGGAAAAAATGGGGAAAAAAGAAAAGGAAAAGAAAAAAGGTGAAAATTATTTTTATATTGCATGGTGAGCAGAGTGAACAGATTGTGATGGTGTATATAACATAAATAAAATATAGCACTTTGCACATTAATGAAGGGTATTAGGTGTAAAAGTGACAAGTATTAAACAGCAGGCTGATAAACAAATGTAATAAGAAACATGAAAACAAGAATTTGTAACAAAAAAATATTTAATGTTTGAATGAAGCACACTGCACTTTGCGTTTTAAATTAGTCCCTTTATTTCTCCTCATTTACATTATTGCTCATTTTTATTATAATTTTGTGTGAAAGGGAACCATTAAGGATCTCAATGGTGTAAACCAGTGCTTTTATTGTGCCTGACAGTAAACTAGTCTTTATCTTAATTTTGCTCTGTAGTCATTGTCATGTGTCTGCTGTCCTGCTTTGTGTAGCTAATATTAAGAAAATGTTTGTTGAGTATTGATGTTTGGTGATAACGACTGTCATCAGGCTCGGATGTGTTTCAGTGTTTAACCACTTCATAAACACTGAAACATCACAAACAGTAAAACAGGATCAGAGTCTTTAGTTCAGTGTGTGTGGCTCTTAAAAGAGCCGTTTGTTTGTTTGTTTGCAGCCGGGTGTTTACTTCTTGCTCTGCTTCTCGTTCTTCTTGGGCAGCAGGACAGCCTGGATGTTGGGCAGCACGCCGCCCTGAGCGATGGTGACTCCGCCCAGCAGCTTGTTGAGCTCCTCGTCGTTGCGGACGGCCAGCTGCAGGTGACGGGGGATGATCCTGGTCTTCTTGTTGTCGCGGGCAGCGTTCCCAGCCAGCTCCAGGATCTCAGCGGTCAGATACTCCAGCACCGCCGCCAGGTACACCGGAGCTCCGGCACCGACCCGCTGAGCGTAGTTCCCCTTCCTCAGGAGCCTGTGGACACGGCCGACAGGGAACTGAAGTCCGGCACGAGATGAACGGCTCTTCGCCTTGGCCTTGACTTTTCCAGTTTTTCCTCCACGACCAGACATCTTATTTATTTTCTTCGGTTTAAAAGAGAGAAATATAACAATGACGCTGCATCAACTGCATTATATAGCTAAAGCAGCTGCTCTGTGATTGGCCGAAGTGAGCGCGACTCCCATCCTCCAATCAGAGGAGAGTTCATATTTACCACTGTACTTCCTCTCAGTTGAAATGACTCATCAAAAGTTTTCAAACGACTTCGAACGTGTGAATGATGTTGATGTATTTTAATATATTGTCATTGTTTTAACTAATGCAAAGTGTCTTTGAGTTCTGTGAAAAGTGCTTTATGAATAAAATATATTCCTGCTGCTACTTCAAAATTAAACCAGACATCACGTTATATTCCACTTTGTCAATCATGTTGTTAATGTTTAGTTTCAGTAGGTATAATTTTATATTGCTCAGTAAAAGTTAAGAGGTAATTAGTCTCTGACATCATTAGGCTACAGAAAACAAACTATCTGGTTTTCCACATGTGTACTGGGTCCTTACTGTTCTGTGTGTTGGTGAAGATTCTCAGTCATCCAACTCGAGGGAATCTCAGGTGCTTCTTTTACAGGCAACTGGACCTTTCACATCTCATCTCAGAGGCTTCTTCAGGTCTACCTGACTGGTGCGGAGTCACAGGCTTTAAACTTTAAAAGGTCTTTAAAGGTCACCTGTGAGTCAGTGACCCACCCGTCTCATGTGTCATTAGGGTTTCAGTTTGACGTGGATGACCATCTTTCTCCTCTGGCCAAGATGTGAACATAGCTGTCCTCGAAGAAGTGTCCGATCTCCTTTTGATGTAAAAGGACTGCTGTGTCTTGACCTGAGGAGCTGGCTCTGCTGAGTCTTGACCTGAGGAGCTGGCTCTGCTGAGTCTTGTCTTCTCCTGTGATTTCCCACATTTGTCTTCATTATTACCTCCGCCAAGGAGGTTATGTTTTCACCAGCATTGGTCTGTTTGTCTGTCTGTTTGATTGTTTGCAAAATAACTCAAAAAGTTATGAACGGATTTTGATGAAATTTTCAGGTGGTGATCGGTTGAAGCAAAGTGGATAAAATAATAAAATAGTGGTGATCGGTTGAAGCAAAGTGGATAAAATAATAAAATAGTGCTAAATAGCACTGTGTATTCACCGAGTTTTAGAATAGACTCATTCCATGACCAGACGTGCGCCACCGGTTGGCAGTGGCGAGTAGGCCTACTTGGGCTCGTCAGGAATACATAGTCTATCGTCTGACTGAATGGGGGTTCTATTTCGTATAGGCTTCGCCCTCTAAAAGCTGTCGCTATTGGGTTTATCCCCGCGCGCATGTGCAGTCGTGAAGATTTTCTTTCGCGCCACTGTGCCCTGCACAGTTGCCTCTCTCAGGTCCGCAAACAGGGTATATAATACCTGCGTGACCAGAGATCTGCTCCCTGCTTAAAAGACCAGTTGTTTATCATGAAATTACCATCTCATTGAGTCCTGAACAAGCCCAGAATAATGAATTTGTTACTGCTAGAGTTAAGCTCTCTTCAAACTCCAGCATGCTCCTCATGTCAGTTTATTGTCCACCTGGTGTCACTCCATCTCCACATCTCTTTGAAGAAACCCTCCTAAAAGAAAAGACAGTTGTAATAATGGGAGATTTTAACGCCAAACATTCATCTTTCAATAACAAAAGTACAAACCTGTCAGGTATTATACTAAACAACATAATTGAACAGTTTGACCTTGTCCTCTTAAACAATGATGAACCAACACACTATTCCCCCTCTTACAACTCAGTGGATGTTCTGGATCTTTGCCTCGTCACCCCAGACCTCACAGGAAAAGTGATCCAGTTTTCTGTGTCCAGATATTGGCAGCGACCACCTTCCAATAATCACCTCATTCAACCTGAAGGCTCAAGCTGCTGCAAGAAAACTAAAATATGATTATAAAACAGCAAACTGGGAGGTATTTAAACATTCCACCACCAACCTGAGTAATAATCTCCTTCCTTGTGACCCCGAGCCCTCCACCATTGACCAAAGAGCTCTTTTTCTGGGACAAATCCTCCTCACAGCCCGGGAAAACACAATAAACCTCAAAAGAGTTCAAAATGGTCCAAAGAATCTTCCACTTTCACTGATACACCTGATAAAAACAAAAAGGAAACTAAGAAGAGAGTTCATGAAAACAAGATCTCCAGAGATTAAACAAAGACTTAATCAATTACAAACACAAATACGGAGAGAAATAAGGAAGGAGAGAGAAAGAACATGGGACAGGTTTTACACAGACCTAAATAATGAGAACATGGGACAGGTTTTACACAGACCTAAATAATGACCCGAACCCAAAAACATTCTGGCAAAAAAATCATCAACTAAATGGAAAGAAAAACAACACTAAAGTCTCAGTATTAAGAAATACTCCTGGGCACTGCCGAGGTGCCCTTGAGCAAGGCAAAGGGCAGCCCCCTCACTTTGTGCATGTATAGGTCCTGTTTGTGCATGTGTGTGTCTTTCAGACCTGTGTGTAATTGACAAAGCAAGAGTGAAAAACATTGAATTTCCCCTCAGGGGGATTAATAAAGTAAATAAACTTAAACTTAATGACAAGATTATTGAAGAAGAAGAAAAGGCCAATGTTTTTAAAGAGCACCTGAAGAACGTCCATTCATGCCCAGAGGACCCTTTCTTCGATCCAGAGTGGAAAGAGATTGTAGAGCGGCAGGTCAGTCTGCCTACACATCTACCCATAACAGCAAACACAGATACCAATAACCCTCTGATTAAAGCTGTCACAATAACCGAACTCCAAGAGCATTTCAAGAATCTCAAAGTCAAAGCCCCAGGGGAAGATGGTGTAGACAATAGACTCATCAAAGAATCAGCAATAGAATATCTGGCTCAACTCGAAGACCTCTTCACAATCTGCCTCCATACTGGTTACTTCCCTAAGCCCTGGAAATCAGCTCTGGTCACCATGATCCCCAAACCACACAAAGACCCTCACCTGGCAGCCAACTATAGACCCATCAGCCTCCTGAGTACTCTGGGCAAACTACTGGAGAGAGTGCTGGCTGACAGGCTTCAAAGACATTTTGATACTCTAGGAGTTTTGGGGGTCCACCAGGCAGGATTCAGGAGGGAAAGAAGTACAATTGATAAAATCCTGAGGCTGGCAGAGGATGTACAGCGTGGCTTTAATAAATCCTGAGGCTGGCAGAGGATGTACAGCGTGGCTTTAATAAAAAAGAAGTGACGATTGGAGTCTTCTTTGATATTGAGAAGGCATTCGATAAAATGTGGCATGATGGATTTGTATACAGGTTGCTGGATCAGAATCTAAAACTCCCACAACAAATGGTGGTGCTTTTAAACAGTTTTTTAAGTGACAGAGAAATCGCAGTCAAAGTTGGAACCTCAATATCTTCCAGATTCAGCCCAGAAGCCGGTGTGCCCCAAGGCTCAGCCCTCAGCCCTCTACTGTTTTTACTGTATATTTGTGACATATATTATCCACCCAGAGGAAAGGGACAGGTCTCGCAGTTCGCAGACAACCTCTGCTATTGGGCCTCTGCAAAGAATATAAAATATGCTGCCAAAAAGCTCCAGGTGTGCATCACAGAGATGGAAGGCTGGGCAAACATATGGAGAATGAAATTGAATCCAACAAAAACACAATGTGTAATATTCACCAGACACCCACGCAAAAACCACCAAATAAACCTCAAGCTGTATGGAAGAACTCTTCAGGTCACACCAACAGCAAAATTTCTAGGAGTTACTTTCCAACAAAACATGCAGTGAACAGCACATATTGCTGACATGGAAAATGAGGCCAGACGAAGGTTGAACCATCTGAAAGTGCTCTGCAGAAAAAAAGGATGAGCAAATCCAGAAACGGCTTCAAGGGTGTACCAGTCTTATATTCGACCTCTGTTCGAATATGCAGCGCCTGCCTGGTGTAATGTAAGGGCAGCACAACTAAAGAAACTCCAGACCATACAAAACATTGCAATAAAAATGTGCTACAGAATCCCCAAATACACAAGCAACAGATACACCCACCTTCTCTCTGGCTTCATGACACTGCAGGAACGAATGGTCTATCTGGGAAAACAGTATCTTCACAGGGCTGAAACAAATCCATCACTCCAACCAATCATTGAGGAAGAAAGAACAAACCCCCCCAGATCCATTTGCACCACTCCCCTGTCTGTTCTACTGAAACACAATATAGAAACCCAACACAACCACAACGCATTTTAGATATTTAAAGGATTTTGCTCTTGTTTTTCTTTATTGTTTTATTTGATTATTTTTATTTTATTTTTCGATTTTTAGATGGGGCAACAGAAAAGTTCCTAGACTTTGTTTTATAGGTTTTTTTTTACAGATGTGTCCTATTGTTATTGATATCCTGCAGTCTTAATGTAGTTTTTTTGTTTGTTTGTTTGTTTTTAACTAGTCAGGGTTAAAGGAAAATAGAGGGAAAATGGGGAAAAAGAGAAAAAAGAAAAGAAAAAAGGTGAAAATTATTTTTATATTGCATGGTGAGCAGAGTGAACAGATTGTGATGGTGTCATGGTGATTGATTAACCCTTTACTCTCCTTTCCCCTCCCCACTCCCATGGAGCAACCGGGACTGAAGAGGACGGCTGTCCTGAACGGTCCCTACAAGTGCCAAAATCTTCTGTCTGTCTGTCTGATCTGCTCCCCGTTTTTCTTCAGCGTCTGCATGCAGTACGTTAGAACCATGACTTCAATCAAGTCTCAGCGCCCCGACGGTGGCGCAGGCTCGGATCATGGCATGGCAGACGATGCTGCAACGAAACATGTGGCTCCACATGTCACAGCTCCCGGCACAGATCAGAGGGGAGCTGCTGGGCGGCCCCATCAGCTCCGATGGGCTGTTTGGGCCGCTCCTCCAGAGCGCCACCGCCCAGGGGTGGAAATCCCGGGGGGGACAGGGGGGACATGACTCCCCCTTTAGTAAAGCTGTACCCCCCTAGAATAATTTGAGACACAATTAATAATTTCTGTACAATGCAGTAGTATTTATTGAAAGCACAATGTAAGCGGTGCTCATTATAATCGCGAAATAATGTGCTATTTAAATTTTAAAAGATTTAGTCCCCCCCTCCCATTCCTAGTAGTGGTATATCCCNGATGTGCAGTCTAACGGACAAGGAGCGGTCATTACGCGTGACTATTACGCACGGTTGTGACGGAGCGTAGCTAATGGGTACCTGTCTGTAGGCTCTCCACCTGTCAGTGAGACATGAAAGATGTGCAGTCTAAGCGACGAGGAGCGGTCATTACGCGCGACTATTACGCACGGTTGTGAGGTGCGCAGCGGCAGATCTCACAGCAGTTTACCAGTTTAATTGCAGGAAATGTTGTGCTCTGCACTAATGGGTTGTGAACTGGTGTGTGTTTACGTGCTTGTGGACTGTGGTGGCACAGTGGGGCACTGACCACATCAGCTTCGCCCTTAACCCAATAGCGACAGCTCTTAGAGGGTGAAGCCTATACGAAATAGAACGTTGGTTACGTACCATAACCCCAGATTCTATGAGTATAGGCGCAGCCCTCTAAGACCCAGGCCCCACTGCCCCACCAACGTCAGCTGAAGAAAAAGCTGGCTTATTAGGGAGCAGATCTCTGGTCACGCAGATATTATATACCCTGTATACGGACCAGGGAGGGGCAACTGTGCAGGGCACAGTGGCGCGAAAGAAAATCTTCACGACTGTGCATGCGCGCAGGGATAAACCCAATAGCGACAGCTCTTAGAGGCCTGCGCCTATACTCATAGAATCGGTGGTTACAGTACGTAACCAACGTTTTCCTGACTCAATGACACGGTATGTACAAGACACTGCTGTTGATTAAAACTGCCTTCCAAGTTGATGTTTTGGTCATGCACATAACGTTAGCGATTGTCAAACACGTCAAATGTTAGCCAATGTTAGCAATTACATTGAAGACATCTTCAGCTGGTACTAGAGCCAGCACATTTTTAAACAGCCATAAATGGCAATGTTGCCTATTTCTTTCCTACAGGTGTGTTTATTCCTGCCATTACAAAAGGTAGCATAACGTTAGCAATTCACAAACGTCAGCAGTTAGCGAAATTTAGCTAACCGTTAGCGATTAGCGAATTCAACTCTGCCAGGCCGGTGTGCTCCGGTCCCAGGCAGTTCTCACAGCGGCCATGAAGGTCAAAGTTTCTGATGATAGTGGACAGACAGGCCGGGCAGGTCCGGTCGCCGTCTGATGTCCTCCTGGAGGTGATCGTAGCAGAGTTGAGTTCTCATGTGCTTGCAAGTTCGCTGAAGAAAAATGGGAGCTGATTATACGGTCTCGAGGCAATTTATAGCAAAGGTGAGACCGTGGGTGGGGTCCACACAGCAAGTGGGCGTAGACTGAAATTTCTCAGTTTGCGAGGGATGAACCCACCAGCGATAGCCTTAGAGGACGAAGCCTATGCGAAATAGAACTATAAAAAACATTTGCAGCCATTTTTGTAATATTCAGTGTGAATATTATATCAAGTGATTACATGACTTATATTTTTGGAGGTAGTAATTAAAAAAAAAAAAAAAAAACTTTTATTTTCTCCTTTTGTCATTAGCAGCAATTTCCCGCAAAAAAAAAAAAAACAACACATAAAAATGCCACAATCTTTACGTGATTTTTGACAAAATTGGCCGTAAATTCAAGGTTTTTTTGCTGCGAGATCCCGGAGGGACTGAAATACACACTGAAATATAACAACATCAGTATATGTAGGCTCATCAATAATTCAAAGACATAATCAGGGGGACTGGAGTCTTCATCCCGAACTTGTCTCCCACATTTGGACCAAGTTCGGCAGAGCAGAGGTGGACCCGTTCGCTGCACGCAGAAAGGCATGTTGTGCTAGCCTGGTTCCAGACCATAGACCCCGCCCACTCAACTGAGTAGGCTTGCATCTCTGGTCTGGCATACTTCAATGAATTTGCGATTTATCTCGTCCAAACGATGGACGGACCAATGAATGCCGGG
>NC_065529.1:12602347-12610562 GCF_006386435.1 Epinephelus moara
GCATGGATACTAATGACGTCCGATTCTGGGTGAGTCGTTGATCTCTACTGATTGGTTAGGGAAAAAATCAAATTCCCTCCCCCTTGTAAATCGCCTTCAATGGAAGCCATGTCAGACTGAAGGTTCTGGGAGCTTCAATCTGACACTCAGGCTAATGGTGCGCGAGACAATCCTCCCCTGGGAGTGGACACGTTTGCGTATCGGCCGTGGATCAGAATGCTCCTTTATGCCTTCCCACCAGTCCCACTCATCCCTGGCATGGACTATATCCTGCTCCGCCCTTAACCCACTAGCGATAGCCTTAGAGGGTGAAGCCTATACAAAATAGAATGATAGTTATGTACTGTAACTCCAAATTCTATGAGTATAGGCGCAGCCCTCTAAGTTATGGGCCCCACTGGCTCTGTGAGTAGCTGAAAAAAAAGCTGTTCTGGGAGCTGATTGTACGGTCTCGATGCAATTTATAGTCAAGGTGAGACCATGGGTGGAGACCGTGGGTGGGGCCCATCCCACAGGTGGGCGTGGACTAAATTTTCTCAGTGCTACGCGTGCGCACGAAGGTATAAACCCACCAGCAATAGCCTTATTGTGCATTCCCACCAAAAGCTTCATGAGTGTCATAAGCAGCTGGCAGCCATTCATTTTCAATGCACGCTGGCAACGAAGGGTGTCAGGGGTGTCGGCTGCAGCGAGCGGCACAATACCAACGACCAGAGCGTCAAGTTGAAGTTGAGAGAAGCTGAATTTTATGCAAATGAGCAGTGCCACCGCCAAAGCAGCAGCCAATTGCAGATCTGGATTCTCAAGCCTAGATAGACACATCTGCAGCGCCCCGCCACGCCCCGCCACGCCCCGCCGCGCCACGCCCCGCCCCTTTGGCCGCTGTAAGCGCCTGCTGGAGCTGGCAGTGTCAGCGATGTCAGCGACCAGAGCGCCCGCAGGCGACCATGAAGCTTTTGGTGGGAATGCACAGTTAGAGGGCTGCGCCTATACTCATAGAATCTGGAGTTACAGTACATAACCATCGTAGTGTGTAAATTCATCATGAAATTTCTCATCTTTACGAAACTTGTGTTTCAGGCTCTGGATGCGCTGTGCAATGCAACGGTTATTTGGCATGCTGGGATTCTCTTGTTTGAAAGGTAAGGCTAGGCAGTAGTTTCCATCTTTATCTTTGCTGAGTGCTTCATAACATCCAAGAATTTTACATCTTCTCTGGACATTTCATCTGTTTCCTTACTGGTTCTTTCAATGAAGTCCTGATTGTACTGTTTAACCAGTAGCTCCTCCAGGTTCACAATGAATATGTGATTGACAAAAGCAGCAGGGCAGCCATTTTCATCCCTGATGTCATTGTCTCCTCTCAAGGGACCATAGATGACCCGGCCCAGTAGGGTCCAACCCCCTGGCTGTTGACCAGCTTCCAAGGTTCCAATACCTTAGAAGCATTCGTCCCAGTGAGTAGGTCACTGCCGGAGTCTATTTTATGAATCTTGATATTCTTCAAGTAAGGCCACTGTGTCAGGTCTTGTGGCCTCGGAATGTTGTGCTGAGAAACAGGCATGGTCTTATGTGCGAACACATCAGATAGTTGAATGAAATCATCTTTGTCCAGACCACATATTTTCAAACCTGAGATATGATGACTGGTCACAGGCTTCACTTGGTTCATGGTACGCAAAAGAATAAATGTTTTTTGGGGAGTTTTTCCTGATCAGCTGTGAGGGTCATAAGGACAGAGGGATGTCGTATGCTGTAAAGCCCTGTGAGGCAAATTGTGATTTGTGATATTGGGCTTTATAAATAAGATAGATGGATTGATGGTCTTTCGTCCTGTTATGTTCAGCCTTCTCATCAAGCTTTCTGTGCAAAAGGTAGAGGAACTTCCATGATCCAAGAATGCATATGTTTGCAACGCTGTGTCCCCCTCGTGGCTCTTTACTTTAACAGGTACGATGGAGAAGATGCAGGTTTCATCACCGGCCCCATTATGCCTACATGTATGAGGTGCATTGCTCCCAGCTGGTTTCTCATTTTGTTCTGTATGTTCTGATTTCCTTTCTTTGTCCTTCTGTTCAATGTGAAGTATTTCAGGATGATTCTGGTTGCACACATCACAGGTCAAACGACTCTTGCAGTCTTTGCTCATGTGTCCTATTTTCAAACATCCAAAACAGACTCCCTTTATCTTTAAGAAGTCTATTTTTTCTCTGTGCAACTTCTTCCTGATCTGTGGACACCACCCCAATGTGTAACCACTCTTGTTACAAGAACTTTGAGAATGGGTAGTAGATGCATTTCTTTCTTTTTTTTTTACATTGGTTGTGACAAGTTTTCTTGAACTGGTGTTACAGTTGTTGCAAAACTGTTCCCTCTTGGTCTTGACTTTCCTCTTGCTTTAGCAAAGGTGGAGATTTTGACAGCTGCAGCAGGCTTGGCATCCTGGATATTTCCAAAAAGTGGATCTGACAGTATCTTCACTTGTCTCTCTGTGAAGTAAACTAAGTCAGAACATTTAGCTTGATGGCCATGCAGCTCCTGTAGCTCATATGCCTTATTCCTCCATTTGTGTCTGAGTTTATGAGGCAGTTTCAGAAGGATGGCCCTCATATTGGAAGCAACATTCATTTCATCCATGTAGGTGAAATGTTCCATTGCATTGCAACAACCTGTGAGGAACAATGAGAATGCTTGTAAAACTTTCACATCTTCTGGTTTGATCACTGACCATGCAAATGCCTTTTCCATATACGCAGTGGCAATCTTATGTTCATTCCCAAAATGTTCTTTAAGCAGATCTTTTGCTCTTTTATAGCTTTGGGCCGGAGGCAAATGTTGGCGCTGTGGACTAAATCTTTTGGATGCCCCCTTGTGTATAAACAGTCACTGTAGTCATCAGTCTTTCTTTCCCACCCCTCTCAAATACTCTGATGAAAACGTCATACTGCAAAAGATCACCTTCATAAAAAGGAATGTCTGTTGGTGGTAAAGTGGCAGAGAGATTTTGTTGAACCAGAAGAGCAGTGATGTCATTTTGCCTCTGAATGATGCTACAGATATCACCTTGATCACCATCATTCACCACAGGGGGTGGAGTGGGAACATATCTCTGCACATGTGTCTGTACATTTGGCCTTTGCAGAGAGTATTGAGTTAGATGTGTCATATCATGAGGTTTAACAGATGGTCCATGAGTTATTTCTTTTGGTCTGACAACCTGTTGCTCAGAGGATGATTCAGTTTTCATCAACACGTCCTGCCTTTGTTGCACTTGATCGGGTAAATATTCATCTGATGTTTCATTCTGAGCAGTTCTTCTGAAATAAGAGTTCATCCCATCAGACACTCTACAGTTGCTTCTTGATCCCATGGCCTCCACTACATTGATTTTTGCATGTGTTGCTGCCAGTTCAGTTTCCAGTTCCAGTTGTTCTTTCCTCCTTTTTAATTCCTCTTCTTGTGCCTCAAGCTCATGCTTTTTCTTCAGGGCAGCAACCCGTTCCATGAGAGCAGCCTTTTCTGCCTGAGCCTTAATTGGAGCAGAGGACGTTGAAGATGCGTACGAAGAATGTGATTTGTGGTGCGATTTAGGTTTTGAGGCATCTGAAACACTGTCACCAGGTCCAGTGTCATCACCCGGGTTTACAACACTCTGTTGTGTGGCACGTCCAGTAATGGAGTGTGTTTTTTTGCTGTTTAACTTCAGGTCACCACACCTTCACATCTTGAATAAAAGTTTCCATTTTTGGTTGAAACCACTGATTTTGCCTTTCAAGCTCATTTTCAGACAGCTGTAAATTCACCAATGACTCACGGCTTTCTTTGGCTTCATCACAGAGCTTGATTAATTTAACCAAGTTATTTTGTACTTCAGCTGTATTTTCCTTTAATCTCATGAGCTCTGTCAGCATTTCATCACCTTGTCAGCTTGTTTACATGAGCTGTTTCTTGTCTTCTGACAGTTGTCAATAAACATTTCCAAGCCTTTTGTGTTTCATGAGTTTTTTCTTTTTCAGATTCCTTTCTAACAGCGCCATCTTGTGGCTGAGCTTACTTGGCCACAGACATACTGTTCACTGTCCCTTTAAGACTCGTTGATATGATCCAGTTTGCTGACAGCACACTGTTTGAAACAGCTGATTTATTGTGGATTGTAGCAGTCAGTCAACCAACTCCATTATATTTGCCGTTTTCCAATACAACTTATCATACAGTTTCTCCAGTAAAGCTTAATGCTGCACACACCCGCTCTCCATGTGCGCTGGCTTCCGGGGTTTCCAATCTCCGTCGGTCACGTGATTAGCGCAGGTGGCGTCGGAGAGCAGCTGATTCAGATGTGGCGGCGTCAGGTGTGTGAAAAGAAACTTTTGCAGTGAAAACAATCTTTATCCGGGTTGGATGATCCACAAGCTCAATGTTCACCCATAGAGCGAGTTCTCACTTTACTGTGTCCCAGTGTCCAGTTATCACTGCTCAGGTGGAGCAGGAGTGACCCACGCAGACCCACAAACAGAATTTCCAGCCAGTCTACCTGCAGTTTAGTTGATGGATTATTTGAAGAAAGCAAAAGATGAACATACCGGGGTGTTCCTATGGCGAGTTGTATGTCTGTGTCCTCGTCATCTGTCTGTCAGGTTTGTTTGCTGGTCTGGTGAGAACTGTGTGCCCTCCCCTTTCTGTGCCACCTCTTCCTGTCACCTTTGCCCTCTACATCAATCAATTCTATCAATCAATCAATTTTATTTTATTTATAAACACTCATATACGACCTGTGTTTAATTACCACAACCAAGTGTCCAAATAATGCAGCAAAAAATATCTAAATAAATTAAATAACCTGCCAACAATAAACATAAATGGCTCCTACAATAATGATAATGATAATAATAATAATAATAATATGGATGTAGGTAGCCTGGTTCCAGACCATAGACCCCTGCTGCCTCCAGAGACAACTCTGGCCCCCCATTCCAGGATTGTACCTTTCATACAGCACAGCGAGGTGGCATCACAGCATTAAAGTCCCACCAGTAAAAGAGGCTACTGTGTCAGCAGCACAGTGTCAACATGATAGAATATCATTAAATAAAACAGTCTGAATGAAGTCTGTTGTAATTTCACAAATATTAAAGAGCACTGACGATGTCACAGCTTTATATGATTTTATTAAACTTAAATTATTACCTTAATTACAACACTTCAAACTCATTTTATTCAAAGAACATGTAGTGAATTCTTCTTCTCTGCTTCCTCCAGATGTTTCGGCACAGAGGTAGGTCCAGGATGTGGTTAGCCTAGCTTAGCACAAACACTGGAAGCGGGGGGAAAGTGCTAGCGACCCGACGATGTGTCCCACAGTCAGCTGGCTTCAGTCATCAACAAAACACAGCACAATAATAAACAGTGCGCTAACGAAGCTAAAGGAAGTAGCACACACGCACGCACGCACGCACGCACGCACACACACACACACACACGCACACACACACACACACACACACACACACACACACGGCAGGACGTCACAGGTGAGATATTTAAGAGTCTGTAGGCCCGTTTCCACTGAAGAAATTCCTGGTACTATTTGGGGGGCAGGAACTACTACAGGAACGTCCTCTCGCTCGGCCCTCTCAACCACCGTGTCTCCACTGAGAGAGCGGAGTACGAGGAAGGTTCCTGTAAAGTTACGGGCTTTGGATGTGACGTAATCGTTGCGCAACCATTTTGACCGGGGCAACGTAGGGACGCCGTTAGCTGTAGCCGATAGCGGTGTCTGTAATAACTCCGGTCACGGTCCGTGAAAAAATGATTTTTTCCAGCAGATGTCTTAGTTACAACATGATTGAGCTAACTGGAGTAGTTTCATGTCGTATCTGACAACAGGAGGCTTTTAACACATGACGTCCTGATGTTAGCTTTGCTGCTGCTGTTAGCTGTCCCTGTCAGCTGATGCTTTCTAGNCAACACAAAACTGCTTTGCTAGCTCAATCATGTTGTAACTATTATATCCGCTGGAAAAAATATTTTTTTCACGGGCCATTTAGTGAGTTTTTTTTACATGGCGGCGGAAGCTATATGAACGAGCTAACTCTCGTATGCTGAGTTTTAAAAATGCCGGCTATTTTGTTGCTTTCTGTTGTCGTCACATCCCGCCTTGAGTATTATCCAATCAGCACCAAGTAACCCCCAAGCCCCAGCCAGGAGTCTCTCAGGGCCGTTCTGAGTACCTACCCCGAGGCAGGGACTTGTTTAGCCCCTGTAAAAGTTCCGGAACTCTGTCCTTAGGGGGTGGTTCCTGCGGTGGAGACACGCACCAACGGCCCCGGCCCCGTAAAATTACCCCGAAGTTCCTGCGGTGGAAACGGGCCTTGTGTGAAGTATAAATACACCAACCAGCAGCTGCAGTTCCTCTGACGTCCACCAGATGCTGCTGTGATCAAAGTGTGCATTGAAGTGAATGAAAAAACTTCTCTGTACAAACACAAAGTTCAACTCAGAGGGATTTTCAAAATAAAGGTTCTGTTGGGGAAATATTAAGGCTCCAACAAGGTCGAGGTCTTCACGCCTCCACTTGCTAATATACATGTTATGCTAACATTAGCCAGCAAGCTAACTGTAGCCGATCCATTCCTAAGTAAAGGGCATTCACTGCTGTTTAGCTATCGAGCTAACGTAAATTGGCTAATGCTGCTTTTTAAAGTGAGTTAGCTCACTCTCTAACAGGAGAAGAAAATTGAGGATTTTGAACGAGATTTTAATCACCAAATACTATTTTTACATGACAATAAATAAACAAAATAATGTATATAATTAACTTTTAACATAAGTAAACATGAAATTAAGTTTTCATTTTATTGTTAATAAATTACGTTGTTTTTTTTTATTTTAAATTTATTTTATTTTTAATTTCAGTAGAGATTCAGCTCAATTTTCTGAAGCAGTAAAAATCACACAAATATAATTAAATATAAAACTAAATCACACCTATAATTAACTCAGAGATTTACGTGTTTTTTTTTTTTGTTTTACTTCTAATTTGTTTTATATAGTTTGGTTTCCTGATTTATTTGAATTAATTTTAGCTCAATCAGAGTTAACATTTTACATTTTCACTAACCAGCAGTGACAGTTTGGGTTTTTATCACCGAAATACAAGAAATATTGTCTAACTTTTTTCAGTTTAGTTTCCTTTGAACTTTTATTCTTTTTTTATTTATTTTTTTTTAATTAAGTTGATTTTAAATTTAGGACCTTATTTCAGGACAGCATAAAAAAAATATCAAGACAATAAGTATAGAAAATTCTGAGTTTTTTTGACACGCTTGCAGAAAGAAATAATTTGGTTTATTATAAACTGAATTTAGCTGTGTTGATGGAATTTAATAGTTTTGTATTTTATATGCGGGGTGAGACTAATTTTGGTGTGATGTGTTGCACGTGTGCAGACGAGGTAAAACCTTGTGATGTGGGCGGGGCCATCACGCAGTGAAAAACAGGCTCTAAAATGTCCAAAACCTTCAGGTGATGTTTTTCTCCTCCGTGTTTCAGGTGAGTTATTGAGTCAAAACCACCTGACCAACGCTGTCGTCACACATGAACAACACCTCAGAGAGTGAACAGAGCGTTTCTTCATGTCAGCAGTGACACCTGTGTGTATTTGAAATCAACTTCCTGTCAATGTCAGGGTGGCCACCTGAGGCCACAGGTGTGTCAGTTAGTGTTTATTTAAACTCCGCCCGTTAGCTGCCGTCCCTCGCCCCGCGGTGACCCGCGACAGCGTCCCTGGATCTTTAGCAAGTGGGGACACGGGGCTCAGCTGCCCCCCTCCTGTCTGCCCAGGAAGCCGTTCTCGGTCAGAGGAGGAGGGCCACGGCGGGGGACGGAGTCTAGAGGCAACACAGCGTGGGCTGGGACTGATGGAGGACAGTGTCTGCTGGCTGCCGTTTAGGAAGGACGAGGTGTTGGAACCCTGATGACAGCGGTAGTTATAGTACGCCTGCCAGCCCTGACGCTTCCTCTTCCATTGACAGCGAAGGATCCGGATAAACGCCTGAGCACACACGAAACAGAAACAACTCTCGTGACATCACCCTAACTGCACCACAACACACATGGGACACATTAAACATATGGAACACATCAGACACATGGAACACATCAGACACATGGAACACATCAGACACACAGACACATGGAACACATCAGACACATGGAA
>NC_065529.1:12611062-12624166 GCF_006386435.1 Epinephelus moara
GTGCCACAAAAAAGACAAAAGCTCAGAGTTCAAAGTTTTTTATTGTCAAATGAATTACAATTGTATTAGCAGTCTTTGTCATTGGTGATAGACTCTATCAAGCCATGCAATTAAATAATAGATAGATAGATAGATAGATAGATGCAACAGAGAATATAGATATAAGGATATAAAGTAAAATATAAAATATGACATCAATCTAATATAGATTAAGCGATATCACTCTGTAGTTGCATGAAAATACAGAATTTAACAGAATTGTGCTGTAATGTATATGCATAGCTGGATTGTAAATAAATATCTATATACAGAAATGCTGAAGACTTTAAAGAAAAGGGACATATCATGTGAAGTGTCAGTGACCAGAGTGATGAGCTCTGAGCTCAGGAGTTCAACAGTCTTGCGACCCAAGAGATAACGCTATCCCCAAGCATGGTGGTACGGGATCGGATGCTGCGGTACCGTCTGCCAGATGGCAGCAAGCAGTTTGTTGCTGGAATGATTTGGGTCTCTGAAGATCCTTATAGCGTTCTTCATATGCTGGTGAGTGTAAAAGTCCTCCATGGATGGCAGCAGAAGTCCTGGTGATTTGCTGTGCAGTCTTTACGACCCTCTGGAAGCCTTTTGGGTGACGGTGGTGCAACTGCCATACTAGGCAGTGAAACAGCTGGTATGTCACTTAAAAAAATCATCAACAAAGGTCAATGTTAAGTATGTCGAAGTAAAATCATGAAAAATGTCATACTCTAGTTTGTCATCAAAATTCTACAAAAAATGTCAAACTAAAATGCTTCTTCAGAAAATAGTGAAAACGTCATAGTATAGCATGTCGATAGAAAATGGTCAAAAACGTCATACTATAGCATGTCAATAGAAAATGGTCAAAAACGTCATAGTATAGCATGTCATCAGAAAATGGTCAAAAACGTCATAGTATAGCATGTCGACAGAAAATGGTCAAAAACGTCATAGTATAGCATGTCATCAGAAAATGGTCAAAAACGTCATAGTATAGCATGTCATCAGAAAAAGGTCAAAAACGTCATAGTATAGCATGTCAATAGAAAATGGTAAAAAACGTCATAGTATAGCATGTCGATAGAAAATGGTAAAAAAAAACGTCATAGTATAGCATGTCGACAAAAAATGGTCCAAAATGTCATAGTATAGCATGTCGTCAGAAAATGGTCCAAAATGTCATAGTATAGCATGTCGTCAGAAAATGGTAAAAAAAAATGTCATAGTATAGCATGTCGTCAGAAAATGGTCAAAAAAAATGTCATAGTATAGCATGTCATCAGAAAATAGACAAAAATGTCATAGTATAGCATGTCGTCAGAAAATGGTAAAAAAAAATGTCATAGTATAGCATGTCATCAGAAAATAGACAAAAATGTCATAGTATAGTATGTCGTCAGAAAATAGACAAAAATGTCATAGTATAGCATATCGTCAGAAAATGGTAAAAAAAAACAAAAAAAAACGTCATACTATAGCATGTCGTCAGAAAATAGACAAAAATGTCATAGTATAGCATGTTGTCAAAAAATTGACAAAAACATCATAGTATAGCATGTCGTCAGAAAATGGTAAAAAAAAATGTCATAGTATAGCATGTCGTCAGAAAATAGACAAAAATGTCATAGTATAGCATGTCGTCAGAAAATGGTCAAAAACGTCATAGTATAGCATGTCGACAGAAAATGGTCAAAAACGTCATAGTATAGTATGTCGTCAGAAAGTCACTAAAGGTATGAAAAATATAAATATAAATCATAGAAAGTTTGAAAAAGTTCATTACATTTTCGTCAGAAAAATATTTTTAAATATGTCACTGTTCAGTGTCTGATTTAAGATATTTGACAGTTTGCTCGTTGCCTTGTAGTCAGAGTACAAAAACACTTAAAGTCTGACCGTGCTGAGACAGGTGCTGTAGGGTTGTGTTGTCACTGCACATGTAGACGTGTTTTTTCAATGAAAACGATCACAGTGAGAGTGATGAGCAGAGACCAGTGAAAGGCAGAGACACCTCCTCCTGGTGTTCACAGTCTTCGCAGGCTGACGGAGGTGGACTGTAAGCTCTTAACTTCCTGCTGTGGAGGTGAAAGCAGGAGGGAGATGAGTGTTTGACTTTGTTCCTCAGATGTGAGAGTGCTGGCTCCAAGGTGCTTGGGAGTGTTAGAGTTGCTCCACTAAATGAATAAACGTGGGATTTATTTCTACCAATCTGCCTGACGACTGTGGATGCCAGGCGGCAAACTGCGACGGAGTGTGGGAGCCTCAGAGGCCCGATACAGGATATTAACTCTGGATCCACATCATTAGTTTCCCTGAGAGGAGACACACAGAGAGGAAGTTTACTCTGCTGCTCAAACACAACTTTTACTGTTATTACTACTGGTGACGACTGAATACACACACACACACACACACACACACACACACACACACATACATGTATATGTATACTTGAGCTTTCCAAACAGCAGTGCATATTTGTTCAAAAACATTCAAATGATGAATATTTACGCTCAAAACTAAAACAGAAAGGTTGGTGATCTGAGAGACACAGTTCGGTGACGGATCCTGCAGGCGTTATAACAACAGGAAATTAATTATTGTAGTTTGGCTGCTTCTTTTTGTAACACAACTCATGGAGGTGATTACTAAAACCACAATTTGCATCAAATCGGTCTGAGAGCAGCCTCAGTGTGCCTTCAGTGTCACAGTGATCCAGTGAGTCAGCTGTACATCCAGGCCTTCACTGCAAACAGGAAACAGTCATAAATAATTCAGCATACTTTTAATCTCAATTTGCACCAGTGTTGCCAAGTACAGGCTAAAACCTGGGCAGCACTATACCTGTTTTTCCATCTCCCAAAGCATTGTGGTAACTGTAGTTCCAAACCTTAAAGCATGATTGTCCCCAAAATAGAAGACGGGTCAGAACATTTATTTGTCTAAATTCTGGACATTCCCTTGGAAACTAACGTTTCACGTTTGGTGTTGTACATTTTTGATTCTGACTTTAAAAGATCAAACTGATGCTGGATTTCTCAGGACTGATTAAGTGCAAAGGAGCTAAAATTTGGAGAGAGGGAAGATGAGACTTTGAGTTTTACTGCGACGGGTTGAAAAGATTCACCTGTTAAAGATAAAAAAACAATCTGAAGATCTAAACAGATTTTTACACTCTTCTCTCTCCTCTCTGTCCTGCAGGAGCTCATTGATGCCGCCATGACAAGCACCAGCCTTGGCGGGATGGTGGGCGGAGGAGGAGGTGGAGGAGGTGCGGCGGGGGGTGGTTATGGAGGAGGAGCATCAGGGCTCGGAGGAGAGAACGGACGCGTGGTGGCGCATGACTTCCCGAAAGCCGGAGCTCAAGGTTTACCCTGCATGAGCAAAGCTGCCGGCCTGGGACTGTCCTCCTCAGGCATGTGATCAACACTGAGACTCCTGATTGGACAGGATGCTCCTGCCTGTCTGTCTGTCTGTCTGTCTGTCTGTCTAACTGTTGGAGAGGAAGGAAAGGAGGAGACAAGGAGGTGAAGTAGAGGAAAGAAAAAATGGAGGAGGTAGGAAAGAAGAGGGGGGAAAGGTGAAGAGATTGGAGGACGGAGAAAAGACAAAAGGAGAAAAGGTGCGACAGGAAACTAAAGAAGAAAGAAGGGAGAGTGGTGGAGGAAGGAGGAAATGAAAGAAGGAGACATAGGACAGGAGAGTATGTGAAGGAGAGGAGGTCAGGCAGGCAGAGGGAGGAGTGTTCTTGTCCACTATGACTGGACTGGAAGAACTCTGATGAACAGAGAGCACCTGAACACAACACAAGCTCCTGCAGAGACGAGGGTTTAACGAACTCTTCAAAACAAACTTTTTCTACGAGCGCTGTCTTAAACTGAACGCCTCCTCTTCTGCAATAATAGAACCAGAGGACGGATTCGTTTTTTATTTTACCTTCTGAATGAATGCACCTGCTCTTCTTCTTCTTCTGTTCCTCATCCCGCCCCTTCACTCCTCTTCCTCCAGTTCAGCAGCTTCGTCACGTTCACACTAAACGCCACTGTCATATCTGAGAAGCGAGAAGAGTTTGAGCATGAGATTAAAACACACACAAACACGTGTTGGTGATGAAACTGATGATGATATTCAGGGGAGCATCTGATCAGTGAGCTGCCTCCTGAATAATGATGAGCATGATGACAGGCGTGTCACACGCCCAGTTTTCTGCACAGAACGCTTTTTGTTTGTATGTTTTGTGGCGGACGTACGTTGATGTGACGTTAGAGGTCTTCGGAGGGCCAAAATGTTTGAGCCGATCTGAAATGAACACGTGGAGCCTGAGCTGACGACCGTCGACCTGTAGAGACTCAGAGAACACCGACACCTGCAGCAGCGTGACGGTCTGTCCCTTAACGAGCGGCCATGTCATAAAAATGAAAAAAAATCTAAAAAATAAAATACATATTATATAAACTATACAGCAGTGTGTCCTCTGGACGCACAGTGTTGGGGAGTAATGAAATTACATAAAAAATTTAATCTGTCACAGTTAGTAAGAAAAAAATACGTGGCTAAAGCCTGAAGCTAACAAGTCCCAGATCATGATATCACGCTAACAGACTGAGGCTAAAGCTAACGGGTCCTTTGTCATGAAATTGTGCTAATAGACTGAGGGTAAAGCTAACAGGTTCCAGGTCATAATGTTATGCTAATGGACTGCAGCTAAAGCTAACCAGTCTCATGTCATGATAACATGCTAACAGACTGAGGCTAAAGCTAACCAATAGGTAACTTAATTCATATGTAATTACATTTAAGTACCTGAGTTGATTCTCTTTGATAAAAACTTCATAAAACATTAATTCTGTAGCTTTGTATCTTTTTGGCATCGCCTGTTTCCGAACGCCTGTTTTATAGCCTAATTTAATGTTTGTTGGAAAAGTAATCAAATAAGTTACATTACTTTGATGAAGTAATTAAAATAGTTACACTAATCTGTAACATAATATTTTGAGAAGTAACCTTCCCAACGCTGTGTTCGCATTACGACATTGTTACAATGCAATGTGGCGTTAATGACGTCAGGAACTGTGACATCATTACTGATTGTTTTCAGCGGTGATCCGAAATGAAAATCGGCAGAATTTTTTGGAATATTTGCTTGTTTTTGCTTGTTAATGAACAATAAACAATATTCATTTCATGTTTTTATTTTATTTTGTTTTGTTTGTTTTTCAAATCTGCAGACAGTCTGCGCAGATCTGTGTAGGTCTGCTCATCACGACTCGTCAGCACATTACTGTAATAAATTACCATTGAACTTCAGTTAGTAGCCCGGGCTATTATTGGCTTAAATCACTGAACTCAACAGGCCGATATTTGAGACAGGCCTTTAATTCCTTTCATACAAAATTGTTTATTAGCAAAGATCATTAAATATGATCAAACTGTATAAATATTACTTTTTTATGAATTAGGCTTTAGATAATGTGTCATTTATGAATCAGTGATTTGATCTAACTCGGACTGACCCCACTTTATCCTGTTGAAACAATCCTCACACCTTGGATTCATTTTTAGGAAAAACCCTTTTGATTCTTTTGATCTGAGGACCCTTACAGACTGAAGGAGAATCCAGGAAATGACACATAATTTTAGGTGGCCGACAACCTGGTTTTATACATCTGAAGAACTTTTATTTTTTTTAAAAAATGAACTGCTTGACAACCAGACCAGGCCTCTAATTGAGACAGGCCTGTATTTGTCACAATGAGTAGCCACAGCGGGCTGGTTAAAGGGACTGGACCTTTAATTGGGACTAGGCTTTTAATTGGAGTTTTACGGTACTAAGTAACTAGTGATGAACACATACAGAGTGTGTTCAGGTCTGTTCACATCCATGTGAGTACACAGACCTGAGACTCAAACATTATTTGCACCCCTGAAGATCTCTAACTCGTCTCTCTGCCACAGTATTTATTAAAATTGCAGCGATTAGTTGATTAACCAACACAGAAGAACTATTTTGATATTGGAAAAATGGTGGAAGTGATTTTTTTAATCATTTGCTGATTTCATGTTTCTTAAGTTTGATGTTTTTCTTTGTCATTCATGATAATAAACTGAATAACTTTGGATTTTTGGACTGTTTGTCAGTTAAAACAAACGATTCAAAGACGTCACCTCAGGCTCTGGGAAATTACATGTTTCACTATGCTCTGACATTTTACTGACAAAAAGATTAATCGAGGAAATAATGTGCAGACAATGAAAATGACTGTTAGCTGCTGAATAAATATTCATAATTCACCAAACTGGCCCAAATACAAGATGCTTTTTTGTTATTACAATTATTTTTTATTAATTATTAGTTATTTTATAATTACATTGTTTAAATCATGAGAGGGATTGTATGTAAATTTTCATTGTACATCTGTACAGTAAACATGATGCTACAGCTAGCTTAGCTTAGCCTAGCTTAGCTTACCATAAAGTCTAGAATCAGATAAAACATGTCGGTTCAAGTCAATTACTTGTGCAAATAAAACCAACTGGATACAACATGTTGGTGTGTTTGTTACCTCTGAACAGAGTCGGACTGTTTCCAGATGTTTCAAGTCTTAATGCTAAGCTAAGCTAATAGGCTGCTGGCTGTAGCTTCAGATTTACTGAACAGACACGAGAGTGGCCTCAGTCTTTTTGTCAAACTCTCGGCTCAGTTCCCAAAAATATAGTTTTAAGTTAATTCAAAACATTTTGGACAAACTCAAACAGACTTGTCGAGAGTTCTGGCTTCAAATATGTGTAATTCTGGAAATAAACTAAATGGCCTCTTACTTTATTTTGTTACACAAAACAGCAAGCGAGTTTAAGTGTAAACTGTGGTACATCTCAAGCCTACGATTTAAATTATATCCGAACGTCTTTTATGATAAAGTTTTAAGTCTGATCAAAAACAAGGAAAAGTCGTAGTGTACACACATCACAACAATGAGTAAATATAATATAAATACAGAGACTGAGAAAACTCAACAAACTGCAGTTTATTAAGAAAACAAGCACATCGGTAAAAGATTAGCTGTAGCTAAATATTATTTTCATTGTTATTCTGCCAATTATATTGTTGATTGATTGACACTTGAAAAACAAATGTGATGCCTCCAACCATCAGTCCAAACCCAAAAAATATTCAGTGATTATTCTTGAAAAATTACTCAAAAGAAAATAAATCCATAACTGTTTTTAATTTAATTTAATATAATTTAATTGATAAATCAACAATTTTCTTCAGCTGGAGAAAAGATTTTTAACATGTACGTTCGTTCAGGAAAAAAAATGCTGCAAATACATAAAACATTAATATTGAAAAAACGCTGGCCACCATTTTGACATCACAAAGGAATACGCTGCAGGTACAGACTCTTTTACTGTTGGTAAAGGGTCTGATGGTTTTTGGTGGGCGGGGCTTAGCTGGAGGCAAAACACAAAGATTAGCTAGCGCTAGCTAACAAGTTCTGGGTCGATATGTTTCGAATGACTTCCTGTTTAGTTGTTTTCTTTCTGTCAAAGTGTTGAAGGTGTTTTTTTTCTGGAGCTGCAGGAGCTCTCTGGAGCAGGAAACAAAAGCTAAACGTCCACATGATCACACGATGCAGTGAACTTGAATTATATATTTTTTTGGCCTCAAATTGTTTTGTTAGCGAGCAGATGTTAACTCGGTCAAAGTTAAAGTTCATGTAGAAAGTGTCTTTCTGTTCTGTTGTGACATTTAGTTTCTGCTCTCGGACGTCATGCCGTTGATTACGTTGCTTATTTATTTTACAGAAAGAATAAGAATCACTACTGTTTGTGTGACTTTTCCTTTCACCTGGAGGCTGAGTGGCGTTCACTGAACACAAACATGACCTTTACTGCTAACGGAAACCTGCTCTGAACTTTTTATACTCTGAAACTGAACAAATATCAGGAATAATGTGTTCACATTTGTATGATATGAATGATTCATGTGCCGAGCTTCACTCTGTTTCTCTCAACGGTGTTATTTTTTGATTTATTTATATTTAATTATTTTGATTTTGTTGATTACGTTCTGATCAGTTACTCTATTTAATAAAAACTCTGAACATCATCTCGACTTTTTGGTTTTTTCACCGACTCGTGGTCTCATAAAGCCAAACCAAACATTCACACATGATCCACTTACTTGTACCGGAGCTTTCAGCCAGTTCACAACACCTTCGTCAGCCGATGAAGTTTTCCCTCCAATTATTCTGTAATGACAAAAAGCTGAGTATTAAACGGGGTCAAGAATGAACTGTTCTGCTCAACGTCAACTTACTCGCCTGTTCTGGAGCTTTCATTTTCACTGAATCGCCTGATCTTCATCATCAGTTTCAAAGCTAACATAGATGAGAGGTCCCAAATGTGCCAAAATACTGAACAGTTTAAACACAAATAGTTCAGTGACGACTTAGTAAGCTTGATCTGCCGATGAAGACCATGTGGTCAGGTTGAAAACTCCAGCACAAGCAAGTCAGTTAATGTTTAAAGGAGATTGTTTTGTCAGCCGAAATCAATCAATCAATCAATCAATTTTATTTATAAAGCCCAATATCACAAATCACAATTTGCCTCACAGGGCTTTACAGCATACGACATCCCTCTGTCCTTATGACCCTCACAGCTGATCAGGAAAAACTCCCCAAAAAAAACCCTTTAACGGGAAAAAAAAAAAATCAAAGAAATCAAGAATGACAGGTCAAGCTGAACGAATCTGAGGTCATAATATCGTGCTTACAGGCTAAAGCTAAAGCTAACAGGCTCTAAGAGATGATATTGTGCTAACTGATTCAAAATTAAGCTAACAGGTCACAGTTCATGATTTGATGCTAACAGACAGAGTAAAGCAGGTCATATTGTAAAACCAGCTGAAGCTAAAGCTAACGGGCCCCAGGTCATAATGTTAAATGCTAACAGACTGAGACTAAGCTAGCAGGTTCAATGTCATAATATCATGCAAACAGACTAAAGCTGAAGCTAGATAGGGCCAAGATTCAGATCTCATGCTAAAAGACTGTGGCTAAAGCTAAGAGGTCCCAGGTCATGATACAGTAACAGGCTGAGGCCAAATGTAGGTCCCAGGTTATGTTACAATGCTAAAAGACAATAGCTATGGCTAATAGGTCCCATGTCACCATATCATGCTAACTGACTAAGGCTAAAGCTAACAGGCCACAGGTTGCGCTACTGTGCTAACAGACTGAGGCTACATCTAACTAGGTCCCAGGTAATGTTATTGTGCTAAAGGACTATAGCCTAGGCTAACAGGCCCCATGTCATGCTGTCATGCTAACAGACTGAGGCTAAAGCTAACTAGTCCCAGGTCATAATGTTATGCTAATCAACTAAGGCTGAAGCTAACAGGTCATGGGTCATCATGCTAACAATCAATCAATCAATCAATTTTATTTATACAGCCCAATATCACAAATCATAATTTGCCTCACAGGGCTTTACAGCATACGACATTTCTACCGTTTTTTCCCCGTTAAAGGGTTTTTTGGGGAGTTTTTCCTGATCAGCTGTGAGGGTCATAAGGACAGATCTGTCACGGGGAGAACATGCAAACTCCGCACAGAAGGGCTCCCACACCCGGGATCGAACCGGCAACCCTCTTGCTGTGAGGCAACAGTGCTAACCACCACACCACCGTGCCGCCGTCGTACAGAACAGATCAGCATAATAAATTAACAGTAATCCGCATGACACAATGAGACACACAGGTCATGGTATCATGCTAACAGACTGAGGCTAAATCTATTCAATAATATAACTTGTACTAAATGCTGAACTGGATCTGCAGAAAAAGCACATTTATATTTCTCTGAAATAGTTATCCAAAAACAATCCAGCCAGTTCTGGTTTTCTCTCACAGCTGTGGTGTCTTAAATATCTGCTGTAAATTCTTCTCATCTGTGTAAAATAATTTGTTGATAGTTTGATGGCGAGACCAGATGGGAGGTTAAATCAGATTTTATCTCCCATTTTCAGCTCGACACGAGATGCATCACAACTCTTTATTTGTGTTGATGGTAAAATCCGCTCTGAAAGGCCAGTACAGCGCCGTCAGATACCGACTCTCTCTGCAGTTTAATTATCTATATTTATCTGACCATGACCAATCGGTAGAAATGACACTTCCTGGTGTATAAACGCCGTCTGCAGAGAGATGTAAGGTGGCGATTCAGCCTCTGTAAAAGTTTCTGGGTAAAGACTTGAGGCTCTGACAGAGACTGTAAATATAAAAAACAGTGTTTGATGACAGCAGGAGGCATTTCTGATGAGCAGCACTCCAAAAATCCACTTTAGAGCTGACTGACGGGGAAATCTGGGCCTGGTGAGGAAAACTGAAGCAGATCAGAGAAATCTCACTCTGGTATTGAAATGATAATGTGATGAGAGGCTGCAGGAGCTTCAGCAAACGTTACTGAAGAAAATCACCCTGCAGAAATCAGGACACATCAACACCATCAATACACCTGAGAGACAGACATGTGACACTCGCTTCCTCAAATTCAAAGACAGACAGACGTCTTCTCAGGAAACTAAAGAGCTTCACAGCCAGCACGAATCTGTTCGACCTGGTGTATGTTGGGGTGAAAACATTATCGCCAATGAATGAGATTATGTTTATAAAAAGGTTTCACATCAAATTCATTAAAGAAAATGTTCATTATTCTGATGCATCAATCTGTCAAACATTTAACAAACCCCTCTGAGTCCTAAAAGTTTCCTGCTTTCTGGTGGAGATTTGGATGAGAAGATTCCAGTCTTATAAGGAAGCTGGAATACCCAGAGAGAACCCACGCTGACACAGGGAGAACATGTAAACTCCACACAGAGGGGCTCCCACACCCGGGATCGAACCAGCAACCCTCTTGCTGTGAGGCGACAGTGCTAACCACCACACCACCGTGCCGCCCACTGTTGTTTCGTTCATGTAGAAATATAACGCTCGTTTCTTCCACCAACAGGGCTCTCATTTTAGTGTAGAGCGTCAGACTGAATTTACCAACGCACCAACGCACCCAACCCTGTGGATAAGTTACCACAGAGGAAGTGGATATAGACCCTTTAGGTCTTGTGTTTGTCTTGTTGTGTTATTGGGAGCCAGAATAGAAGGAGTCATGGCTCAAAACCAGCCGCCACTGCCCGTCAACAAAAACAAAGACAACTATGGTTAAATGTGATAAGACCAAAGGACTGGACGGAGGCCATCATCAAAAATGCTCACATGTGCAGCGCACACTTCATATCAGGTTAGGGAAAAAGTATTTCCTGTTGTAGGGATGAATAAGGTTATGTGTATTAAGGGTTATCATGTCCACCTCATCAGAAACTGGGGAGGGATTAAGAGGAATATTGGGTTTCTCTGCAACGCTAACTTTTTAGCACATTAGCTAACGTTAGCTTCCATAGCAAAACAAACAAGTGTGGTCCTCCTTTTCCAGTTTGCACTAGCTAATGTCTGTGGAGAACTGTTTTGCCTCCAGCTAAGCCCCGCCCACATCAAAAACATCATACTGTTCACTAACAATAAAAGGGTCTATACTCTCCTACATATATTCTAATGACTTTTTAACTGATGGGTGTAATGTTCACCTGTATGTACCCTCCACTACACTTCTGCCTGAACCCGCCCAACACGTGCATCACTAATACTCGGTATAAAACTCGGAGGACAGGGTGGTGGTCCGTGGTTAAACAGAGTCAGTGCTGTGAGGGTGCTGCACAAACGCTGAAGTGAAGCTTGCAGACGTTGATACTGATATTTGAAGTTTCAGTTATTGTTAAATAAATGAGAAAACATGAATTTTCAATTGAGCACAAATCGTCCCTTTTGATTGGTGTGTGACAAGTTTGGAGACAGTGATGTCATTTAGTAACAACCTGCTGTTTTATCTGTCATTTCGTCTTCTGTGTGAGAGCTGTTTGGAAACAGTAAGCTGTGAATAGAAAAAGCAATCGAGGAAAAAAACTGTAAATGTTTCTTCAGTTTGTGGGAAAACGAAGCGGCTACAGATTTAGTGTGTAAAGTTTTCACAGTAACAGAAGAACTGGATGCTCTGTGAGCACACAGGGCTTTTTCAAATGATTTGTTTCATACTGGAAAGTTCAATAAGACGAACATCTTTGTCTCTGCCTCCAGAGTCCGTCTCCAGCTCAGTCCCTGATGGCTCTTTCACCTTCTCTTCTTTTTTTATGTTTTTGCTTTATCGATTGGTCCGATATCCTAATTTCCACTTCTCTCTCTCTAACTTTTCCTTTGTCTCTTTCTTTCTTTCTTTCTTTCTTTCTTTCTTTCTTTCTCGTGGACAAAAACTTTCCTCGTCTTATCACACTTAAACCCCCATCTCTCTCTTATGACTTTGTCTCCTCACCCCTGTTTCTGTCCATTAGCTTCTGCGCTCTCCGAGCTCCCAGGACCTTTTTATTGAACGGTTTGGTGTCCCGAGGGGGACATCATATCACGTAACACCTCATTACTCCCCCGGCTGTGAGGGAGGACGGAGACAGACGGGGCCGAAACAAAGCCGCCAATTAGCCCCGGAAAGGCCCTGATTAGGAGTTTGTGGCCCATTACCTTCCACCACTCGCCCTCGTAGAGACTTCCAGAAGAACAGCGATGAGGAGGAGGAGGCGGACTGGATCCCTGAGGGGCTGCTGACAAAACACCAGACCATTCTCCACTGCGAAGAAATACAGAGAAGTTTCAAATGACAACAAACAACTGAAAATGAGCCAATGTGTTTGAGGCAGTGCGAGAAACTTTGGTGTTAGAGGAGATAAAATGAGATCTTGCAGCAGCACAAAGACAGAAGTAAGTACACATAAAAAGACAAGTAAAATTAAAGTGAAATGAGATACAGCGGCCACTTTATTAGGTACACCTTGCTGGTACCAGGTTGGACCTCTTTTTAATTCTTGGTGTCACAGACTCAACAAGGTGCTGGAAACATTCCTCAGAGATGTTGGTCCATATTGACATGATGACATCACACAGTTGATCCATGATGAGAATCTCCCGTTCCAGCACATCCCAAA
>NC_065529.1:12624423-12641492 GCF_006386435.1 Epinephelus moara
CAACAAGGCATTTTGGCTCACTGGATATTTTCTCTTTTTGGGACCATCCTCTGTAAACCCTAGAGATGGTTGTGCTGAAAATCCCAGTAAATACTCAGACCAGCCCGTCTGGCACCAACAACCATGCCACGTTCAAAGTCACTTCAATCACCTTTCTTCATCATTCTGATGCTCCGTTTGAACTTCAGCGGCTCGTCTTCACCATATCTACATGACTCAATGTTAATGAGCTGCTGACACCTGATTGGCTGATTAGATATTTGAGATAACGAGCGGTTGAACAGGTGTACCTAATAAAGTGGCCAGTGAGTGTACATCTCTGTAATATAAGAATAGAGGTAAACGAACTAAGAGCCATTACAGATGAGGTTTACAGCCACAGAGTCAGTAGTGACACGTGTGGAGCGAGACACATTGAGCTCATCTTTCAGGCTGATATTCTGAAATATATTTAAAAACTCAAACACTCCGTCAGCGTCTTAAGGCCCAGAGTTAATGCAGTGAGTCGTCCCTGATAACAGACAGACAGACAGCCTGCAGCTAAGCTGTTAAGGACAGACTGCCTTCAATATTCTGCACAATTTAACCGCCATGACCTTCTTCTTGAAACACATAGTCTACCCTCCAACACTGGATTTTGTATTTGAGACTGAAAAACTAAAGCTTGAGTCATTTCAGCAAAGGCTCAAAAACAATATCTGTTTACATTGAAATGAGAAAGACCCACAGGAGTCAAACAGATCATGGCTGTGAGAGCCACTAGCCATGTTTCCATCAGCCTGTTTAGATGCGCATCTAGAAGTATCACATTGGAAATTTATGATGGAAACACCAAAATTCGAATTAAAATCCCCTGATTCACACAAACTAAAATACGCTCGCTTTAGCCGGGTTTTGGTTGATTCAAAAACATGTTGATTCACAAAACGGGGGATGGAAACAGTTATGTTCGAATTAAGTCTGACGTAGTGCACCTCTCTCCATGGTGATATCCACACTCCGGGCTGGTTGCCAACCGCCAGAAAACGTAGAAGAAGAAGAAGAATGCGAGACTTGTTTTGTTTCCGGTTCTGTGGAAAACTTGCACGAGTTCGTAGTTTTCACCAAAGTCCGTACATTTAATGGAAACACACAGGATTCGTATTTCTTTTAATGTGCATTTCCCAATGATTCGAATGACTTTTGGATGGAAACATAGCTAATGAGTCCTCAGAGGGACGAGGTCGGGTCAACAAAACGTCAAACTCTGATGCAGGAGATCGCTGTTTGTTTCCTGTTTCCTCCTGCAGCCAGGTTTCTTTAATCATAGTGTTTCCTTCACCTTAATGAGATCATTTTAACCCTGATAAAGTCATTTTGGTGCCTAAACCTAAACGAACATTAACCAAAGTGATGTCAGTAAAAGTTTTTTTTACAAAACATATCATACAGAGTCCTGCATCAGGTCAGGTGATCTACACAAAGTAATTAGCAGGCGATATGTTGTCTTCAATTTATATCCGTGTTTGGTTCTTAGTGAAATAAAGAACATGTGGGTCGGATCAATTGACTAAGATATTTATGAACTGAAACCTTTCCTGTCTAAGAAAAAACAAACTCCATTTAGTTCATCTGAACCAACTATAGGATGGTTAATGTTAAGGGAAGATTTACTGAGAACCAACATTAAGGCATGCTAGCTAATTACACGTAGTTAAGGCCTGGGCGCGTTACGTTTGGCGCTGGACAAACATGAAGCGCCCCAGTATAGTTCAACATTAAATGTAATTGCTGCGTATCTTTTAAGATTCGTTAGCTTGTTGGCTAACTACAAACTGACTCTTTCATAATAAAACGGCTGGTATATATGGAGCTACATTAGGGTCAAATGTTTTGTACTTGTATTTTTCAAAATTCAAGATCAACACATGAATTTTCAGTTTCAAATTTTATTTTTTTCAACAATGTATTCAAAATAAAAATAAGTGTATGAAACGTTTTTTCAGGTTAAATATAATTTTGATTCACTTTGGTAATTCTTTTGAATGAATAATTTATTTTCACTTTTCACTTCCATATGTATCCAGTCGGTCGGGTCAATCTGCTGGAGCCCAAACATCCAGCACACAGGTGAGAAATGTTAACTAAGCTTTGGGAAATCATAACAAACATTAAGGGGTCGTTTTTGTGACAACATACATTTTCACAGCTCCATCGTCACGGCCCTGTTGATGCTTCCACATCCAGACGTGTCCCCTGGATGAAACCTTTGAGCTTGGGGAAAAGGAAACAATCCTAAAACACCTCCCTACTCACCTGGTGCCACAAAAATCACGTGGAGCCAGGTCAGGTGAACATAAATGGATATCATTTTACTACCCATTTACATCTGTGTCTGTACCTATAGTATTTATTACTTATCAGTATGCATATACATTGACCACATTGCTGTCTATATTATAGCTGTTTTATTTTTGCAAAGTTGTATAAATATGTATATATATAATTTTATTTAGGCTTTTACTCTCATTTGTCGTTTTATAGATGTTTATTGAGCATGGTTTGAGGGAGCCGGAGAGCTAAGGATTTGATTTCCCATGACTCCACTAATAACAGTTGTAATAATAGTTGTGCATATGACAAACTGTTTTTGTGGGGATGTTTTTTAAGATTTACGTCTTCAGTAGGAACCAATGAGTTTGAGGCTGAAGGCCAAAGACAGGAAGTTAAAGTACAGAGAGAGACAAACGACCATCTTGTTGGTTTTGGTCTTTTCATGAGGAAATATAGAATAACCTGACCTCATGTTGTGCAGCAGTGTTTTAACTTCATGAAGAACGATCTATGGGACACATTTACAAAGAAAATAAATCAATTTAACAACAATGATAATAAAACAAATCTATTAAATCATTTTATCTTCTCGCTCTGATCTCCATCTTTGTCGGCCCACTTCTCCTGCAGAGTTAACAGCTCGGGGCTTCTGACAGAGAGATCTGAAGGAATCTGATTAATGTAAGGTGGATTTTCAATTAAAAATAACACATCACAGCCCGGAGAAGCTCGCCGTCCTCCGCCACCAGCAGCTCTATCTGCGCCATTTAAGGAGGCTTATAGACACATTACACCGTCTCAACCCGTGATCTCTGTCAGCTCCTCGTAGCTTCTTGTCACAGTCTGCCTGCTGGGGAAATAACGGCTATGCTCAAATCAAAACAACCGCCGCCTCCTGTGGTTTTTAAATGGGTGGATATGCAGCTATAAATGGAGCCAATCCGGCCTCCTCCTACCTCTCTATCTCCCCCGTCGTGTGAAATCCTAGAAGACACAGAGTCAAGTCGTTGTGCTGATGTGACAGGAGCTTTATTTTCACTCTGCTTGTTCTGAATCAGACGGTGAGGCCTGGAAGGGAGGGAAGGAAACATGTTTCAAGAGATTAATAAACATCTTTCAGTCTGTCTTTGTCTTTATATTCGACTCTCTGCGTCATAGTTTTGTTTTCTATCTGCAGTCCTCACGTTATCACTCACCTCTGGTGGCGCCCGTCTGTGCAGGTGGCTTGAGGTTTTATTTACCTCGTCCCTGATACAATAGACCCTTTAACTGTTAGTAAAGTGTGATGTTTTTTGGTGGGCGGGGCTTAGCTGGAGGTAAAACAATTCTCCACAGGTGTTTGTGAAGGCAGTAGTAATGTGTAGACAGGGCCTAATATTTCTCTCTTTCTGCTCTCATTTTAGTGTAGAGCGTCAGACTGAATTTACCAACGCACCATGTCAGGTCACTCACTCTCCGGGACCGCCAGTGTTACTTGAATAAGTAAACACTGACCAACGGGACCAGACTGGCCGACCCGTATGCTCTCACTCAGTGGATGGATGATGTCACAGGAAGCCAATCTTACAAAGGAGGACCACACTTGTTTGTTTTGCTATGGAAGCTAACGTTAGCTAATGTGCTAAAAAGTTAGCGTTCCAGAGAAATCCAATATTCCTCTTAATCCCTCCCCAGTTTCTGATGAGGTGGACATGATAACCCTTAATACACATAACCTTATTCATCCCTACAACAGGAAATACTTTTTCCCTAACCTGATATGAAGTGTGCGCTGCACATGTGAGCATTTTTGATGATGGCCTCCGTCCAGTCCTTTGGTCTTATCACATTTAACCATAGTTGTCTTTGTTTTTGTTGACGGGCAGTGGCGGCTGGTTTTGAGCCATGACTCCTTCTATTCTGGCTCCCAATAACACAACAAGACAAACACATTTTAACACTCCTATGGAGCCTACAGCCCTGTGGGGGAGAGGCAGCTGCACCTCCAGCTGATCACATGATGTCATCGTGACGTGGGCCCTAAAGGGGTCTGTACACCAACACATACAAGACTTGCATACATACAAACACATACAAATACTCCATGTCCACACACACACACACACACACACACACACACACACACACAGATGCAGACAGTGTGATGAAGCTCCGGTTTGTATTGAGGGATTATAAAAATCACATCTGACACTACACATCGTGGAAGCAGACGGACGGTTAATGGAGGAACATCTGTTGAAAACTGTCAGATAAGAAGAAGAGTTCGTCAACGACACTGAAGCTGTCAGACGGGAAGGAGAGAAGAAGAAGAAGCTTCTTTGTGTTTGTATCCGTGAGAGAGGATTATGGGGGTTTAAAGTGACCATCAAACATGGACGTGAGTTGAGCGACCCAGACAAGAGGAGCCAGGCCGATTGGCTGTCAGGGAATTAACGAAAAGCCAATCAAAGTGTGCAAAATGTAATTATGGCTTTTGGTTTGCAGTGACTCGTCACAGCGGAGAGTCGTTATCAGCGGCAGCAGATAGAGCTGTGATTCTATGTTTTATAATAACTCTAATTATCGGAGCTGCACGATGCTGATCGTCATCATCAAACCTGCAGCAGACTCTTTACTCTCACACAAACCTGCACCAAGTTTACACAATAAAGTTACTGTTTCCTGAAGTTAAAGGATCAGTCTGGAGTTATTTCATACAGTGTTGAGTTGTTTAAAGGTGAGACATGAAATATGATGCAGGAAGTGCAGTTTGAGTAACACACTGGTGCGTTTAAAGGTTTATCTAACTCCAAAACAGTGTGTATATATATTTATACAAGTCAGGTACCTAAGTACAGTTTTGAGGCTTCTTCATTTGCGCTGCTTAATTTTGCGTATTTGACCTCATTCACATCAAGTCCATCACACGCCTAATCACATCTTTACATTGACTTCAAGTGTAATTCACTCGTGTGAGTTGTTTTATTTGCGCCCGTTGTGAACACACTAAACACGATGTGAATTTTCGCATCGCGTTACTTGTGCAAATTTGAACACAAGAGTATTTTGTGTTGACTCACATCATACGCCTGTGAAATCACTGAGTTGATAAATGAACTTCTGCCAGTACGTCATCGGCGTCATACGTCCCCAGAGGATCTCAATGCTGACGCAAAACAGTCGCTGAAGTTCAGATTTTTCAGCTCTCACAAATACGAGTATGATGTGAAATAACGCTACTTGCTTCATTTGTGCTGCCTAATTTGCATATTTCACGTCACATCCATTGTGCCGCCCGGTGGGAAATCACGTCTAATCGCATCTTTACATTGACGGAAAATGCACTTGGTCGTATTTGATTAGTTAACGCAGCACGTTACCAGATGATGTGAAGTTGCAGCAAAAGTTGCGTTTAACTTTTTAGCTGGACAATCCTAAAACTAACGTCAGTCTGAACACGATTGTGTAATTCCTACCACAGACTGGAAGACTTCAAGAAGACTAAAGTGTGACATCCTCTCCCATCTGAAGACATCTGGTCTCATTCATGACATGTCTGTAAATCTGTGATAACATCTGCTCATAAAAAAACGTCAGTACTAAAAACCTGCACTGGATTTATCAACGCTGCAGGAAATGCGCTGCATTTGATCGTACACACGTGTGTATGTTCATGAATCAATCGTAAATTGACAGCACGTTCCCACGAGTCAGCAGATAGCATCCATCCCCGCCCATGAATAACAGGTGCCATTAGCTCTGTGTCCTCTGTTGTAAGAACCATCCAAGAAGTTCAACGAAAATGGTTCGATATGAAACTTCAGGAATTATATCTGACGGAGACGGCGACACGCCTCCGCTGCAGCAGTCAGTCAAACTCAGAAGGTTCGGTGATGTACTAAGAGTTGAATCTCTGTACGTCCTGACATCATCACTGACTCACAGTCTCGCCATTCAAACAGAAGATACTTGCAGATTCAATATTTACAGACTAAACTAGATTCCTTCTGAGATTATTTCCTTTCTGCTTCTTCTCTTTTAAAGTGTTTTTAACTTGCGAAACAGTATTTTGTTTTTATGTACCTGCATAAGAATGACAAATAAAGTGAACCTTGAAATATCACACCAAACACCCTTTAAAAAAATATGACATATTAACAATTCTTTACATGTCCGCAAAAACACATCACTCTAGAAACACAAGATAAAAGGCGTCATATGTCGACAGTGTTCTTGTCAATTCAGCATCAATAGAATCCATGAAGATAAACTGTGTTTGAGTACAAACTTTACATTTTGGATTCTGTCGCCTCGACTCGCTCCCAGCCTCCTTTAGTTAGCCGTTAGGTCAGGTCCCCATGCTCATTCTGAGTTTGTCAAATACCACCGCGTTGTCTGTGATGTTGGCGTGATACACTGACACAAAAAGGCACTTTTCACGCCACTGGGCGGCCTCAGTTTGTAACACCGCCGCTAACAAAGAGATTGTAAAGGGACTGTGCAGTAAAACTGATAGTATAGGGAAGTGCAATAGAAGTAATGACCTAATGACTGAATGGGGGAGTGCAATATTAGTAGTGCAATAGTGCAAATGGCAAGAGTGTGTGTGTGTGTGTGTGTAGATGTAGTGTGTGTGTGTGCAGATGTAGTGGAGTAAAACTATAAAGTAAAATGGAAATACTCCAGTACTTTATAGTTGTAATTAAGTACAGTACAGATCATGTGACCTGGTGCTCATTAATGTACTTTAAATAGTTTCAGGAGCTCTGAGTGAGCGAGGAAGACGACCCTGACATCATGCAGAGTCCATGAGGCTGCAGCTCGGAGCCACAACAGCGACTCAGCAGCCCTGGAAACATTTCCAACACCTGGTGTGGAGCGGGAGCTGTAACCCTTCCTGGAGTCCTGGTGAACAGCCTGCTGAATGTTCAGGTCACTGTTGGCTGATGAGGTGAAACCAGGTAGAGACATTCTGCCTTTATTGAATTTCTGAATACCAATTAGCAGCCAGCGGGCGATAAAGACATGGCGAGACAAGAGGAGTGTTTCAAAGCTTTCAGGTATCTGAAATGTGTTGTTAAGGAGCTGCAGCTCAGACGTCTGTGGGTGTCTCATGTTTTATACATGCAGTGTGATTAATGGTACCTCCTCACACACACTCTGCTGAGTGCTGTCAGCTGACAGCTTGTGTCACAGTGACACCAAGTGGACGTCTGGGGAACTACTGAAGAGCTGGAAAACAGAAGCAGACCTGACCCTCAGTATGTCTCTTTGAACACAGGACATGTGGACATGTAGCAGGAGGAGCAAAATCACTACAATGAATAACGTGTGGATTCAGTTGAGCTGCTTCAGTTTCTGGGTCCTGGGGAGCGTCCCAGTCGCCTTCACTGATTGCTCTTTAACTGACCTGGAAATTGATCCGGTCCACTGTCACGGAGGACGTCTCACTTCACTTAACACAGCTCCGTGGAAACATGAGACTGTCCCTCCGTCCTGTAGTGATGTAACTGAAGGATGTCGTGTTCACTGGCTCGCTGGCATGACTTAATGGCAGGCGTGTGTGGAGGCGGCGGCTCAGGGTGCTCAAGCACCTGCACCTTTGTCCACAGTGTCCAACGCACCCTTTTGTCCACAGTGTATTTTTATTCATCTGTGTGTTCATGTGACAGCTGCTGTGCCCTTATCAAGAAGAACATTTAACAGTTATTAATAATTTAGCTGTTAATAAAACATTGATGTTGGGACGCTGCGTAAAACAAACAGTTTCTGTTTTAGTTTTATTTATCTGTTATTAAGTATCTTAAACTGTGTGTGTGCTGCTGCAGCAGCTGATCGTCCCCTCTGAGGATCAATACAGATTTATCCTTATGACACCTCAGATTTGTTTTGCAGCCGCTGAGTACTTTAAATGATCTCTGGACGAGGCGTTTAATGACTCAGCTCAGCCTGCTGAGTGTCTGTCGAGTTTGCAATTCAAATGTCTCTGAGGAAGAGGATGAAGAGAGAGGTGTAACAAAGAGACATGCGTGCCTCAGAGCGTCATAAAGTGACGTTTGGTAAAAAGCTGTATCGTCAGCTCCAACGTCGTCTCATCCCTACAAGTCACGTTTTACCGCTTGGACAGAAGAACCAGGCATTACTATAATCACGCGTGTCAGTTGTATTTTGACGCAGAACAGTCTGCAGGAAGAACTGGCCAACACGTCAAATATCATCATCATCATCCTCACTGTGACCTCATCACATGTCCACGTTTGGTCATGGACTTTCCACGTCCACATATGACGTCCAAGGTACCCTGGGTGTGTTGGTTGTTGACGTTCTGGGACGCCGTGTCAACTTCAGCCTGTTACATGCATTGTCTGTTTTCAAAATACACTTCTGTTTTCACAGGAAATGTACAGTTTGAGACAGTCTCTTTCAAAATAAAAGCACTACGTCAGTACAACACCACCAACTGATCCATCCTTTCCTTCAACAACACACACGTGGTTGAGTTTAGGAAAGAAGAACAGGGTTTGGCTTTACAGTCTTACAGGAAGTGAACAGCGGCCTCCTGGGTGGAAGTCAGTGTTAGTTGGACCCACCCACCTGCCCTACTTGGACTTTCGCCACCACCTTTATTCTTATCCCGCCAATTTATGCCTGTTCCATGCATTGTGTCCTCTCAGTACAGTATGTGGTACAGTACAGTAGGTTTAGATAAAAACATAATGGCTTTGCACTACATTCACACAGGAAGTGAGCAGCGGGCTCCCAGGTGAAAGTTCAGGGTTTGTTGGATCAACCGCCCAGTGGGGACTTTGCAGCTCCTTCTGTTACATCGTTATGAGCAGTGTTTCAAACTGACGCCATCCAGCGGCGAATCACATCGCTGTGACAGGTGGCTTTTGGTGTCGTGTCTGGTGCTGACATCAGTGACAAAGCCGCAGTATTTGACAGGTTCAGAATGAGAATGGGTTGGCGGTTAGGTTGAGGCAACCTGGCTGTGGTTAGGAGAGGATCACAGATGTCGTCTTTGAGCGGCACAAACACTGCAGCTGTTGCTGGTCTCGATCTCCGCTCTCCTCAAAGTACCGGTCAAAGACTTTCATGCTCTCTAAGTTCAGTCTAATGACGCAGCTGGGTTCACTTTGGAGTTGCTGGAAACTCTGGTGCATCTCACACAGACGCAAAGCGGCGCCCCCAGCGTCATTATGTCGTGTTCACACCAAAGGTGATGCAAATTTTCAATCAAATATTTTGTGCTGACTTACATAACACGTGCAAATAATTCACTGAATCGATGAATAAACTGTCTTCAGAATCTCAGTGCTGATTGGCTATCACGGCGCAAATTGGTCGCTGAAGTTCATGAATGAAGTGAGAGTGCGCTACTCGCTTCAGTCGTGGTGCTTAATTTGCATATTTCGCAACGTGCATCATGTCCAGCGCACCACCTGTTGGGAATTCACGTCCAATTGCGTGTTTACATTGACAGTGACACTGCCAGTGCAGCGTAGTTTGATGCCCTGGGAGTGAGATCGACTCTCAGTTGTGTGCCACGCCTCTTTTTATGTAACGGGGGCTGGAAAGACCTGGGCATCCTCGCTCATCACTCCTCCAGATGCATTTTAGGAGCTGACACATCCTTCGAGATGGAGCGCTGAGATCGAGGACAGAGGAGACGAGGAGGCACAAAACTGATGAGAGTCCGTAAACATGAGCACACAACCCCCATCCTGCACTCACTGCACTGGCTCCCTGTCTCGTCCCGGATCAATTACAAAATCCTGCTGCTCACCCACAAATGCATCAATGGACACACACCTACAAGAACTAATCACTCCACAATCCTCCACCTGCACCCTCAGATCTGCAGGCAGCCTACTCCTCCGTGTCTCCAG
This sequence comes from Epinephelus moara, assembly GCF_006386435.1. NCBI lineage: Eukaryota > Metazoa > Chordata > Actinopteri > Perciformes > Serranidae > Epinephelus > Epinephelus moara. The sequence continues at coordinate 12,634,605 of NC_065529.1, forward strand.
CACCTTTTGATTCAAAAAAGCCTTTGACTGTTGATTTGAGCTAATTATAGTGTTTTTTTCATATGTTTTTATATTATGCTTGTAACCTGTAGCACTTTGAGATCCAAGGATGAAAAGTGCATTACAAATAAAATATATTATTATTATTATCATTATTAAAACAGAGAAATAAGAGGAGCCCTGTGTGTCCGTCTGTCTGACACTCTGTCTGTCGGGCTGCTGGATAATTAGTCCTCGGAGGTTACAGACGAAACACTTCCCTGACAACAGTGAGACAGTTTCCCCACAGGAGCAGCAGAACACTGAACACTGTGTGACGATGAACAGAGAAGACGAAGATGAAGAATAAATAATGTGAAATTATTCATCTGTTCCCAGCTCCTCTTCTCCTCTGTCTTTTCTTCTTCATGTAAATCACTGTGACATTTGTTTTTAAAGGCTGTTTAAAGTTTGTTAGCTTCATCTTCTGGATTTGTTTTAATGGCTCAAATTAAGTTTTTAAATTCTTTACCTTCTAGGGCTGAATGAACACTCTGGAGAATCACTCTGAGCTCTGGAGATTCAATGTCCTATTATTGTTGACTTTTTTTTTCAGGCTACACAATTAATTATTTATATAAAAAAAGACGATACTAACAATACTAACAGCAAACTTATTATCAACTAGAATCACCACCCCATGGTTGTATGACTCCGCCCTCTGCCCACAAAAAGTTCCCTTTCAGTGTTCTTAAGATATTGTGTTCACAAGAATGAGACAGATACAAGGTCATACTGACCTTTGACCCTTGACCACGAAATCCTATCAGTTCATTGTTGAGTCCAAGTGGACGTTTGTGCTAAATTTGAAGAAATTCCCTTGAGACCTTCTTGAGATATCACATTTACAAAATAAGATGGTCACAAGGTCACAGTGACCTTTGACCTCTGAGCACCAAAGTCTAATCAGTTCATTTTTTGAGTTTCGTCATAATTAGTGTATGAATTCTTGAGTTATGGCCAAAAACATATTTGTGAGGTCACAGTGACCTTTGACCTTCAACCACAAAATTGTAACCAGTTCATTCTTCAGTCCAAGTGGACGTTTGTGCTAAATTTGAAGAAACAAAAAATGCCTGGAGGCCTTCCTGAGATATTGTGTTCATAAGAAGTAAGGAAGTACATACATTGGACAGATGTACGTACAGACGGACACATGTATGAATGGACAACCCGAAAACATAATTCCCTCCGGCCACAGCTACTGCCGGCACGAAGGCAAAAAAATGACCAAAACAAAGGAATAAACAGGAAATGACAAAATTCATCATGTTGTTCTTTATTGAAACGAGTTTTTGTTTTTGTTCCGATAGTTGAACTTTAAATCACACAGCTTTGTATAAATGCTCAGTTTCTAAAACATAAACCTGTTTTTTGCTTCCTCAAAAGCCAAATTTGGTTCAAAGTAATTTTAAAATACAAACTTGCAGAAACTAAAAATCTGCTGCAGATAAAAAATAAAAATACGTCTGTGTTCTGTTGTCAAAGTTTGTTCTGATGATGTGATTTTAAAGGAACAGTTCAGAGAGTTCGACACTCATGTCTGTACAGTAAATATGAAGCTACAGTCAGTTAGCTTATCTTAGCTTAGCTTAGCATAAAGACTGGAAACAGCTTTTTTTCAGAATAGTTAAAATATTAAATCAACTTTTTTCAAGCTTGTTTTGCTACAAGATGTACGAAGATTAAAACATGATTGAGCATCACATTTGTTTTTTAACTCTTCTTCATACGAATTATTCAAACAGACGGCTCCAACTAAACAGAGATCAGACCGCAAGTTTAATCTGTTTCAGGCCATCAGCGGGACATCAGCAGGCTGGCTGCGAGCTAACGTTAGCAACTCCGCTACATGACAGAACAGTTAAACCCTTTGAGTCCAGCACCTCTGACCAACACTAACCCTTCAGACGTGGTACCTGGACCCTCGGCCTGTTCAGACAGTCCTCTTTAATGTCGTTTCTGCCGTTTCCTTTTTACTCTGTGTGCTAACGTCCCTGCAGGAAATATCTACAAGGCTGGCCTGTTGTTGTCATACAGTTTCCATGGCAACAGATCGTTCTGTGTTCCTATTGGTCAAAGTGACGGCTGTGACGGGAGAAGAAAATCAAACATGCTAGACTTTCTGCGGGACGTCGTGAGGCGTCCCAGACGTGGCGTCAGTTGTTGTCTACTATGACACACTACACCAGATGAAACCATGGATTATCAGTACAACACTCGTTCACGATCTGAGCCGGCACAGTACGACGCCACGTTGGGCTGTAACCAGGCTGATATCATGTGGTCTGAACCCGACAGAAGACGGTTAACGTATCTGCTCCATTTTGTGGCATCGTAATGATTCGACTGTCTCAATGTTGAGATTTTCTACATCCTGCAAATAACAAAATTCAAATTAAGTCAGTATATCCGTACCTGACCTGTTTGTTGATCCTGCTCAGAAACTAAAGAGTAAAAACAGTTTGTTGTGTAACCCGCGGCTCGAACCCGACGGCAGTCTGCAGGTTTTGCTCAGATTAAACCAGGATCAACTGATCAGTGGATCTAATCTATAGTCAGAGCCAGGCTAGCTGTTTCCCCCTGTTTCCAGTCTTCATGCTAAGCTAAGCTAAGCTAAGCTAAGCAGCTGTGGCTACATATTTAGCATACAGAGAATCAATCTGAACACCTGACGCTCAGAGAGGAAGTGTGTTCACCTGAGTGAAGTTTCACCTGCTGTGACATCATAACCTCTAACTGACAGCATTAATGCAAAGTGTTGTGTGTCAGCCATGAACAGAGCAGAGCAGCAGAACGTTCCTTTAAGTTTGCAGCATCAAAACTCTGTGAGTCAATAATGAGTCTGATTGGTTTGTTCCTCTGAGCGTCATCAGCAGACGAGTCTTCAGCTGCGCACACACACACACACACGTTACACATCAATACACTGACCATCATCGAGTGTGTTCATATACACTCTGTATGTACTCATTATGCCTGTGTTGTTCCACTGTACTCTCATACTGACTGGACTGTTCTGCAGCTCAGTGTGGCTCTACTGCCTGAGCACAGTTTTGTGTTTGTGCTGTGAGACAGATTGAGGTTATAAAAACACTCAACAATGGTCAGAATATTTCAGAGTCTGTGTGTCGGCTGCTTCATAAACTCCAGCTGTCGGCAGAGAGGACGTTCAGACACAATCTGAAACACCAGAAGACGAGTCAGTAACAGGAAGAAGAAGAAGACGAAGAAGAAGCAGAGAGACGTCTCACTCTGAACTCTGTCGTCTCCTGAAACCACAGAGTCTCTCATCGTCTACAAACCAGGTCGATTCCCTGATTTGATTTTCTTTTTCCTTCATTTAAAACAACCTGATCTGTTTGACCTCGGGGCCTCTGGTCTGACGACGACAAACTGACGACTAATATTTGAAATATTTCGTTAGTGGTGCTGATGAGAAAACGACCTCAGTCACTGCTCAACACAAAATACAAACTAACAAAAATAAAACTGGATAAATGTTTCACATTATTACAGTGACGTCTGACATCAGATTTGTATCTTTATAATCATTCATTTAAAGTCATGAAATGTGTTTTAGGTCCATAAAGGTTTTGAAATGATCGTTAAAGTGAATAAAGTGCGATGGGAGGAACAAAGAATAAATCTGCTGATATTCTGTATTTTTCTAATTGTCAACAAATCCACAGAACAGATCAGAGTCAACAATAAGTTCAGTGTTTTCTTCTGATTATTAATATTTCATTATGTGTTGTGGTGACTTAAACCAGGGGTTTATCATATCAGGGGTCGGCATCCTGCAGCTCCGGAGCCACGTGCTGCTCTCCAGCTGCTCCCTGTGGCTTCAACAGAAACCTACATGGAAATTAAATTATAAATACATTTTCAATTTTCATTTATTCTGTAGGCTTAAAGTGAATCTCACATTCTTCAGCTGTATAAATGTGCAGCCTGTGTAGCGATTTAAAAAAACATTTCGTCCACTAAAAGGTGTCGTACGTCTGGCCTGGAGCCTCTTCCTCCACAACAGCACGGGTGATGGCGACAGTCGTCTTGAGCTTTCCTCGCTGTGGACTCTAAATCCAAAAAGGGAAAAAGTCTCAGAGGAAAAAAGAGACTTTAACGGTGCACCGACAGAGTGGTTTGCTTCCATCGGCAACGCTGCAGAGTTCAAGCACCAAATAATGATAACTATCTGAGTGCAGAGGAGCTGCCTCGCACTGAAACATGTTGGTGAACGCTCGTACAGATCAGTTGGTGATGTTGATGAACTGGCTGTAAGTTTTATTATGATATGATCAAATATGTTTTGCTGCTCCAGCTGCTCCTTTTTGGCCAAAAATGGCTCTTTGGATAGCGAAGGCTGACGACCCCCGACTTAAATAGACGAGACGTTAATCTCAAAACGAACTAAAACTGATTATGATCGGCTGACACCTTCATCAGGCTGCCTTCACTCTGAGAATCAGGGCTCATATCTCTGTATTTTCAGGCTGGCTGGTGATGCACGATACACACAGATCACTGACCGGTGTTTGAGTGGCTGAACATGTCAGGTGGTATTCACATGAATGAACCAAAGGTGCAACAGACACAGTTCTTCACTTCACCTGTGGTGTGAATGTTCTGGCTGATGGGTGTGTGTCTCAGAAGGGCTCCATGTCTCTAATGTCGAGTCAAAGCCTCATTACAGACGTCAGGAGCACTTTTGTAAAAACAGACTGATCAAAATAAAATGCAAAGACAGATTTTTTTGTCCCTGTTTGAAAATAAGATGTACATGAGAATGATGTCAAACAAACAGCAGTGCTGCACGTTAACGTTTCTGCACACAGCTCTGGAGCTTCAGAGGTAAACCACCTGTGTTGTTTGATTCTACCTGAGACGTAGATTTGAGGTGTAGTTACTGTACAGCAGAGTGAAACGTACACACAGAGCCGAGGTCTGCGCTCTCTGGTTACACCTGTGTGTGTGACCTCAATACACTGCAGCCTGTTATTTATTTAAACTGAACTCAGGTCAGAGCAGGTGTCAGGTGGCGTCCTCACACAGCAGCTACTGTTCACATCGTCAGGTGATCGTCAGGTGATCATCAGGTGATCGTCAGGTGGTTGTCAGGTGGTCGTCAGGTGATCATCAGGTGAACATCAGGTGATCGTCAGGTGATCATCAGGTGATCATCAGCTGCAGTGCTGGGTTTTATAAAATTCGCCACAGACAGGAGGAAACTCAGAGTACTGAGAGACTTTTATTTTTTCTGAGGGATTTGTCGACAGGAAGAAACTCTGAACAGCTGATTCATTTCAATCAGACTGGTTGATGGCTGAAGGCTGATGAGGTCACTGAGGGAAACTAAAGGTTTCATATATGTTTCCTGGTGTTACTGAACACACCTGTCGCCTCCTTCAACAGGAACAACAGACGTCCAGTTTACACTGGTCATTTCAAGTGTCTATCGTTACTACGGCAACATAAGGATTCATTACATCATTATTTTAATACACTTTCATTTACACAAAACATTTCACCTCTTTATTTTCTATTGTTGAATCTTTCTGAAGTTGTTTTGTGCCTCTGTCATTGTCTCAGTTCTCTTTATAGTTGATCTGCGTATTTGTAGTCATCCTATACATCTCTGTAGTCCTTTGTCTCTTTGAAGTTGTTTTACGCATCTTTGTAGTCGTTTTGTATTTTTGCAGTTGTTTTGTGCCTTTGAGGTCGTGCCTCTTTGTAGCTGCTTGGTGTCTCATTATAGTTGTTTTGTGTCTTTGACGTCATTTAATGTATCTTTGTAGTCGTTTTATGTCTCTTTGCAGATGTTTTGTGTCTTTGTAGTCGTCCTATACATCTTTGTAGCCATCTGTTGTCTCTTTGTAGTTTCTTTTTGTGTCTCTGAAGTTGTATTAATTCTGTTGATTATTGTTTTCCATCTCTTTGTGTCTCTTTTTGATCCTTTTCTGTGTATTTGTGGTCGCATTAATTCTCTCTGTAGCTGTTTGATGTCTCTTTGAATCCTGAACCCGGTGAGCCTGTTCAGAGATACATCGACGTAATAAAGTGTCTCACATGTCCTCCACAGTTGGTTTAAACAGTTTGATTTCAGTCAGTCTTAAATAACTCTTGGACAGTTTATATCCAGTATTTGGACGTGTGCAGTGACTCAGTGTGAGCAGCTCAGTTTCTCTGGTTTCAGAACCTTTACAGTAAATTTTGTTTTGAACGCTGACAGACGTCAGTGGTGAACTGAAACGTCGTCAGACTAGAGGCCGTTAAAATAAAGTGCACACAGATTTACAGTATCAGCGCGAGGACGACAGCCCCGCCCAGACAGGAAACACAAACCTCTGTCCCTCTCAGCTGATGATGAAGACTCTCGGCCCTTCCTCTCTCATAGGAGGAAGACTCTCTATCACCATGTTGTCCATCAGTCCATATTTATCCTCCTTTTTACTCCTGCTTCCTCCTCCTCCTCCTCCTCCTCCTCCTGCTGCTGGTCGTTCATTGGCTGAAACCTCGTCTGCAAGCCCCTCCCTCTCCACCGGCTGAGACAGCTGACTGGTCAGCTGCTTCATCGTCAACTGAAAAACATCACAGCACATTAAATTCTTGTATCATACGCATGACCTCCTGTCCTCAGATAGTACCTATCTAACCTCAAACACAGCTGTAAGACCTAATATATATTTAGATTGCTTCTCCCCAATTTCTCTTCAAGAATTGACCGCAGTGATTTCTTCATCTAAATCATCAACGTGTCTCTTAGACCCCATCCCAACTAGGCTACTTAAGGAGGTCTTTCCTTTAGTTAACACTCATATATTAGATATGATCAATATATCCTTATTA
>NC_065529.1:12642191-12647191 GCF_006386435.1 Epinephelus moara
AGATCATATTTCTCCTGTTTTAGCTTCTCTGCACTGGCTCCCTGTAAAATCCAGAATTGAATTTAAAATCCTACTGTTAACTTATAAAGCTCTAAATGGTCAAGCTCCATCATATCTTAGTGAGCTCATAGTGCCATATTATCCCACCAGAACACTGCGCTCTGAGAACGCAGGGTTACTCGTGGTCCCTAAAGTCTCCAAAAGTAGATCAGGAGCCAGAGCCTTCAGCTATAGATATAGATATTGGGCTTTATAAATAAAACTGATTGATTGAATTGATGTGTTGCTCATTACAGCCCCGTAACCAAAACAGAAAACACTACATGGCCAAAAGTATGTGGACACCAAATGATCCACCCAGGTTTCAGTCCCTCTGTGAATTTACCAGCTTGTTTTGGGTTGTTGCGACTAAAACGCCTGATTTCACAGCAGCTTTTCTTTTTGTTTGTTTTTGTCTTTTTTTTTTTTTGTTTTTTTAATGGGTGGGTCCCTGTTTTGTTTGAGTGACACAATTCATCCAGTGGTTTCACACTGTTCCACAGGTGCTGATAATGTCCTAAAATATGCACCAACACATGTAGGTTAGAGGACGACAGCTACAGGGAGTAAATACGAGCATAAACTATGCAACGACCTTGACCTTTGAACTTGAAAATCTAATCAGTTCGTTGTTGATTCCTTAACAGACCTTGAGATATCACGACCGCTAAATGAGACGGTCACAATGTCATAGTGACCTTTGACCTCTGAGCACCAAAGTGTAATCGGTTCAGTTTTCACGTCAAGTAGACCAAATTTGAAGAAATTCCCTGAAGGTGTTCAGGAGATATCATGTTGAGAAGAATGCAACAGAAGAGGTCACAGACCTTTACCTTCAACCACCTTATTCTAATCAGTTCCTTCCTGACTCAAAGTGGATGTTTGTGTCAAATTTGAAGAAATTCTCTCAAGGTGTTTGTGAGACATCACGTTCACAAGAATGAGACGGATGCAAGGTCATGGGGGCCCTGAATTTTGACCTTTGGCCTCAAAAATCTAATCAATCCATCATTGAATTAAAGTGGACGTTTGTGCAAAATTTGAAGAAATTCCCTGCGTTCACGAGGGGGACAGATTGATGTATGGACAGACAACCAGAAAACATAAAGCCTCCGGCTGTGACTAGACGCTGGCATGGATGCTTAGAAATGTTTTATGAGGACGGAAACCCAAGACCAATCAACATGAGGTACGTCAGCAGTTTGTTTGTTTGTTTACTAGAAAACTCCATGGTGCAGCTTTAATTTTAGAAGCATCTTGTCCTGAAACTGAAGCGTACGTTTCAACCTTTTTCTGACACTATGTGAAAAGTCAGAGTGTCATGAAGCTTCCTCCTCTGAAGACTGCGCTGAATATCAGCCACAAAGACACATTCATGTGGACGAGGGGGGAGGGACCACTAACCTGCAGCTCTCTGAACAGGTGGAGCATGGACACGCCCACCACGATGACCAGGAACGCCCCCAGCGTGGTGACCACATCCACGGCCGCCATGCTCCTCCACTCCTGGAAGAGGATGATGGAGGTGGACAGAACCACAGTGGTGAAGAGGACGTAGTAGATGGGGTAGACCAGCAGGGTGTTGAAGGTGTCCAGAGACTTGTTCAGGTAGTTCACCTGCAGGCAGACAGACAGGTGAGAGAAGCTCCTCCTTTTTTATGATCCTCAAACATCTGTCTGTGTCTGTGATATCTAATTTAGGATTATCGTGAACTAAAAAACTGAAATTAAAATGAAAATAATCAAAGAAAAATATCGACACAAGCTGAAACTAAATCAAAATGATATTGCTGAAGAAAAACTGAACTGAAACAATACCTGGTTAAAAAAATAAAATAAAAATGAACCTTTTGACCTTTCAGATATAAAATGTCATCACTTCATTATTTTATCCTGTTAGACGTTTGTGTCATAATTAATGTATGAATTCTTAAGTTATGGCCAAAAACAGGTTTTGTAAGGTCACACTGACCTTTGACCACCAAATTCAAATCCGTTTATTCTTTAGTCCAAGTGGACGTTTGTGTCAAATTTAAATTCCTTTTAAGTGTTCTTGAGATATCACAGTCACAAAAATGAGACATATAAGGTCACAGTGACCTTGACCTTTGACAACCAAAATCTAATTAGTTCATTGCACAGTCCAAGTGGACATTTGTGCCAAATTTGAAGAAATTCCCCTGACGCATTCCTAAGAGCTTCCACGAGTTGTGTCATAATTAATGTATGAATTCTTGAGTTATGGCCAAAAACCTATTTTGTGAGGTCACACTAGGGCTGGGCGATATGGCAAAAAAAATGATCACGATTTATTTTTTCATATCATCCAATCTCGATTATTATCACGATATTTTTTATTGTTTTTAAACTGCCAGTTTTAAAGTATCTGTACTTAAAACTAAAGAAACTAAAGGTTAGTTCAACATTTTATTAAGAAACGAAGTAAATAACAAAGCAAACAACAGTGCAACAAATGTAGAAAAATATAACACCAAAAGTGCGCTACCTTACAGTCCTGAGTATTTTTGGAGGTATACAAGATAGAAAATAAACAAACTGCCCCCTTGGGCATAATGAAGACGCTTTAAAATGTATACATTATCATTTTCAAGTTATGATGCTACATGTGCTGTTAATCATTGCTACTTGCAAATGTGCATAATTTTTAATAACAACACAGATTTGGTTGTTTCAAGTTAAAAGATAACAGTACAAAACAAACAACAATAACAATATAAAAATTAGCAGCACTGAATACTCTGATCAAATGCCTTTCGCAAACAACAACACTCCTTATGGTCAATATTTTAAACAGTAAACCCAACATTATATTAAAATACAAAGCAAATAAAGCAAATTAAATAAAATATAGAAAATATGAGAACAATTTTCACCCAACAGTGCAACAAATGTAGAAAAATATAACACAACAGTGCACTAGTTTACAGTCCTAACAATTTTTTGAGGTATACCAGATACAAAATAAACACACTGTCCTTTTGGAATGTTGCTCATATGGCGCAATGGCAGCAAAAGATGACACTATTGATTGCTGCTTTGGTTGGGGGGCTGCCGCTGCACCGCTAGTAGTGGCTACACTGCTAATGCTACGTGTGTAAGTAGCAGTGACAGGCTGTGCAGACTCCGCTCGCGTTTTCATGCTTTCTTTATAGTCACTCGGGTGGTACTTCTTCAAATGGTTAAAAAGATTTGTTGTGTTGCCGGTTTTTGAGGGCACAGACCGCCGACATACCTTGCACACCGGCTTAATTTGCTGCACGTCACTTTGGAGATACCCGAACCACCGCCACACAACCGACGTTGAGTAACTTTTCCTGTCAACAATAGCCTCATCTTCGGAGGATAACGCCAAGTCAAGGCTGACATCTGTTTCGCTGTCCTCGGCTCCGCGTTTGGCTCCGCGTTTAGCTCCACGTTCGGTCATGCTGTTTACTCCTCTGTTTACTCCCCCGGCAACTTTCAAGCGGAAGTGGAGCAGGAAAAGATCGACTCTGATTGGCTGTTGCCACGCACATTTCCGCTATGTTTGATCGAGTAAATAGGCTCACAGCTGATCACCGTAATCGACCTGAAATTAATCGCGATCACTAATCACGATCATATAATCGCCCAGGCCTAGGTCACACTGACCTTTGACCACAAAATTCAAATCCGTTTATTCTTCAGTCCAAGTGGACGTTTGTGCCAAATCTGAAGAGATTCCCTTGAGGCGTTCTTGAGATATGGTGTACACAAGGATGGGATGGACATAGGTATGTACGTACAGGCAGATGGACGGACAACCCAGAAACACAATGTCTCCGACCGTGGCTATCTTCGGCACGGAGACATGAAAAACATGAATTTCTGTGAAGTTAAACCACAGAAATTTAACGCATTAACAAGAAGATGATTTAATATTTTAGTACCAGCTGGGGTCAAATTTTCTTCTGAGTGCAGCAGTGAAATATTCCCAAATATTCCATCCATGTATTTTGTATGTAGCTCTGTACGTCTGAAACATTAAACCTGTGTCCTGACAAACACAAACTACAACTACTGTAAAAATACATTTATGAAAAATAAGCCTTTCTGAAAAAGTGAAATTAAACTAACACTTTGAAAACTATCGAAAATAAGAATAAAATTAAAATGCATTTAAAATGACACTGACAGACTTCCTGCATGAGAGGATGAAACAGCTCACCTGTGTTACTATGGAGACGATGAGCGTGACGAGCAGGATCCAGATGAGAGGACTGGCGAGCACTGAAATATCATATAACACTAAACAGAGAAAAACACAGATGAGTTTTAGAGTACGATTCATCAACTGGTTTATAACACGCTGTGATAAAACTGTCTGATTAAAAAAACAAGGAAGGATTCAAACTGAAGCAGAACACCAGACGTCCTCGTCTTTACTCAGCACAGTCTCCTGCCAGCTGCCCACATTACCCACAATGCAACTCTTCCTCTGACAGGTCAACATCATCCTCACTGTGACCTNCAGAGAAAAACACAGATGAGTTTTAGAGTACGATTCATCAACTGGTTTATAACACGCTGTGATAAAACTGTCTGATTAAAAAAACAAGGAAGGATTCAAACTGAAGCAGAACACCAGACGTCCTCGTCTTTACTCAGCACAGTCTCCTGCCAGCTGCCCACATTACCCACAATGCAACTCTTCCTCTGACAGGTCAACATCATCCTCACTGTGACCTCGTCACATGTCCACGTTTGGTCATGGACTTTCCACGTCCACATATGACGTCCAAGGTACCCTGGGTGTGTTGGTTGTTGACGTTCTGGGACGCTGTGTCAACTTCAGCCTGTTACATGCATTGTCTGTTTTCAAAATACACTTCTGTTTTCACAGGAAATGTACAGTTTGCATACAGTCTCTTTCAAAATAAAAGCACTACGTTGGTGAAACACCACCAACTGATGTTTTTTTT
>NC_065529.1:12653086-12660518 GCF_006386435.1 Epinephelus moara
ATGACTAAGTCATGGTATGGTATGCTGTACATAATCATGGAAACTGTCAGTGTGTCATTCTGTCAGTCAGTCATTCTGTCTGTCCCACGTTTTTCTACTCACTGACGTGGTCAATCTATGTGAAACTGCACATAGGCATTGAGGACTGGCATAGGTAGAAGGTGACAAAGCTACCAATGGGGATGGACTAGTGTCTAAAAATAACCAATCCAACCAAGAAAGGTACCAAGTATCAGCCAATCAGAGGGAGAGGAGGGCGGGTCAGACCTTCACCATCGCAGGACAAAGACATTTGTGTAGTGAACACAGATGAAACTGATGTCTCTACAGACATAAATGAAAGTGATGGTGCTCCAGTCACACAGGTGACACATCAAACTCTTACTGGTCAACAGGCCGCCCCACCACAGCCAGTCCTTCAGGTAGCCGTGACCTCCATCACCTGAACACAGCAACACAAAACTCATCATCAGGTTATGACATCATCAAGTCCTGATCATCAACACAATTAAATGATCACATTCTTTAATAAACATCAGCAGTATGAGAACACAAAGTCTCTACACATAAAAGCTTTTTGATCAACGATCCGTCGTCTGTCTCAGATATTAAAAACCAAATTGTTTCAGTGCTCAGTTTGCTGACTGAACTCTCAGTGAAAAGAATCAAAGTCTAAAAACCAGTTGAGCAACTTTGTGTTTGACCGCTGGTTTCACACAGAGTCCAAACTCTTTATCTCTGAATGTTTCTCTCTCTCGGACTTTACATCCTGGAACTGTAGAAACTCAACAGAACAAAGCTGAACACATTTTACTCACATGAATCATCTGAGTTTCACACTCCTGCTGACTGTTTGTACGTTTCATTTGTTTTAATTGAACTCTTTGAAAAAAAAAAAAAAAATCAACCTGCAGATAAATAATCTATCCTGGGGAAAATATTAATACTTTTTATTGACAAACAATTCATCCAAAAAATAACAGACAGATTATGAACACGTGACGAGTCATAACTGTTCTTTGTTTTTGTTGTTAACTAAACTGATGTGAGTCAGATTTGTTGTGTTGTTGTGATGTTTTCTCTGCAACTAAGTGACCAATGAAATCTTGTCGACTAACGACCTCTGTGGTCGCCTAACGTTTGGTCGAGTGTTGGCGGGGCAGCCCTTCTTACAATCACATTACAGCAGTTAAATGTCTGTCTGATCAGTTAATGACACACTGACAAACAAAAACAACTATTTTCACATTATTATTCCTGATTTACATTTTTGTCTCTTGAGTTTGATTTTTTACTGACAGCAAAGAAGAGTCGACATCGACTGAGAACTTTTAACTCAGAGTTCGTCACATTTCATGGACCTAAATTTGTCTTTGGTCGTCTGTCTGACAGCGAGGCCGCGGCTCTGCTCACCTGCTCTGGTGTGTCCGTTGCTGGCCAATCGGAGGAGAGCTTTCTTCTTCAGAATGACGCTCCCACCAATCAGGAAGGCCGACAGCAGGGCCAGCGTCAGGCCAAGCCACGGGTTGTAGGTAACGTCTGACTGCACATCTGGACACAAAGAGAGTGTGTTCATGAGGGTGTTTACCTGCCGTCTGTGTGTTTAACGACTTTATCAAACCCTGAAGAATTTACTGAACCAGTTCCTTCATGATAACGAGACCAATCAGACTGTGTTAAAGGAGCAGTTCACCCAATAATGATATGAATGGAATGTAGTGATCACTGCCCAGGACTCGCTGTGGTCCTAGGAGTAGGTTGTTTTCACTGGTGCTACAGAGAGCGGAGTGCAAAAAATTAAGTTGTGCAAACCATATAAAACTGGTGATAAAATGTCCAAAAAATGTTGATAATAATTAAAAATAAATGAAATTATAATAAAAATATTATTTTATTGTGAAAAATAGATATGTTATAAAAATCTTCATTTAATGTCTGAAATACATTATTAAAATGTCCAAATAAATGTTAATACAACGTCAGAAAAATATAATAAAAATGTCAAGAAAAAATGGTATTTAAATGTCTGAAATGTATTTTTTTTAAAATGTCTGAAAAGGTTCTAAAAATATTAACAAAATATCCGTAAAAAAACATGTTGATAAAATGTCTGAAAAATATTATAAGAATGTCTGAAAAAAATAGTCACAATATGCCCAAAAAATATTATGAAAATATATATTTAAAAAAATGTAATTGAATGTCTGAAAAAGATTAATAACATCTTCAAAGAAATGGTGATAAAATGTCAGAAAAAAATCTGATAAAAATGTCATTAAAATGGTTTGGGGACCATCTTCCTCTCAAACTAGTTCTGAAACTACAGTTCCCACAATGCTTCAGGGAAACAGGAAGTATCGTGTTGCCATGGATTCAGTGGAAAAAAAACCCCTGAAAACAAGGAACCATTTCTCCTCATTGTTAGATTTAAACTTCAGTCGACTGCTGAACGACATGTCACTGCTCTTCTTCTTCTTCTTCTTCTTCTTCTTCTTCTTCTTCTGACGGTGTCGGGTGATGAGGAAGTTTTGAAACACTTCCCTCTTGTTCACAACAATATTTAACCTCTTGCACTCCACCCCCATTTTGTAGCGAAAACGCCTAAAATGACATACCACAATTAAATTGTCTGTAGCTTCTGAACTGCTCTGACTACATGCATGCATGAGGTCTTGCCAGAAAGACTGACAACTCCCTGAAGTTTCTTGTGAAAGTGTCAGAAACACTCTAGGTGATACAGAGACAGAGTAATGGGCCTCTGAAGTCAGTAAAAAGTTGAAGATTTTGCCTAAAATAAAATAAAAAATGTGTTTCAGGATGAATAACTGTCTGTGGCTTCATCTGAGCAGGTAAATGACACTGTGGGGCTGTAGGCACACTATCAATGAACACTTGTTTCAAATTTGAAGAAGACTGCTCAAAGTATGACCATTCTACAGTGTTTTTACCATGAAAAGATCCAGGCGGAGCTCCAAATGACAAGTCGGTCACTCTGCTTCAAAACAGTACTATCAGTGATCAAACAACACTCAGCCAGCTTCAAACATTGTACCTTATTGAAATCAGGTGTGATTATGATAGCTGATGTTGTTTATGACACAGAAACACCATAAAATATCACCAAATAAAGCCATATGAAACGTGAAAGTTATGATCCCACTTTCTAGACGGTATATCTCAGCCAAAAATAGTGGTAGGAGTGAGACTCTTACCTTTTATAAACCAGCTAAGTCCCCGCTAACAGCTCCACATAAGATCACGAGTAATCCTTTAACTTTTCCCGTTGAAAAACGGCATGACATGACTTGTCACCACTCATTGTGATTTTGGACTTTGTGTGTTTAGGCTGCTCTGGTGCCAAATACATAACAAATAAAAGAAAAACGATGTTATTTTTGAAAAGTCGAGAGCTTCCTGAATCCGGCAATACCAAACATCACATGGTTTGATGACGTAGTGCGCCTGGGAGATACCATTTAACAGAGGAGGGGGGGAGCGAGGACGTCAGCGTCCTGGTGGAGTTAGAGATAACATGATAAAAACAAAAGAGCATCATGAAGGTTTTTCTCTTTTCACACATTTCTACTCGTCTTTTTTAATGACTGTTTGTAAACGTGCGTTTGGTGCAGAGTCACTGAGAACATTTAGTGAGACTCGTCTTTTTTTCCTCCATGTTTCATGATGTTAATCTGTTTGTCTCTCTCTTATTAACGTTTCGTCCTGTTTGGTGAAATCATTATTCAGAGAGTGGGTCCAAATTAAAACTCTGTAAAAAAACATTTGATAAAGTTATAAAAGTTGTGTTAATGTGCAGCTGGATCAATGTGGGTCAGTCACAGAGCTCAACACATCTGGAAACAGTTTGACGTCACGAAACTTATAAAACTGAATCAAAACAATCTGATGAAGCTGAATGTTGCTGCACAGTTGAGTGTCAGTGATGATTAAACAGCAGTTTGAGTCCAGCCTCTTTAATAAACACTGATTTAAACAGGATGTTTACACACTGCAGAGCTTTAAACTGAACACAACAGGATGTTTACACACTGCAGAGCTTTAAACTGAACACACACACACACACACACACACACACACACATGAGAGGGGTGTGTGTGTGTGTGTGTGTGTGTGTGTGTGTTTCTGTTACCTGTGGTGTGTGTGCTGTTGTTGTCCGTTGTGTAGAACAGCGTTTGATCTCCGCTGAGTGAACACACCACAGACTGAGAGCCGCACCACACCCGGACCACCGACCCTGCAGAGACACACACACACACACACACACACACACACACACACACACACACACACACACACACACACACAGACCATCAGTCGACCTCTCAGACTGTTTCTACCTTTGTTTCCTGTTCACACTTAAAAACTTTATCAAGTCAAAACCTGCTGAGGAAAAAAAGATGATGTAATGATCAATAAATACAAACAGGGATAAACAAATAAATAAATGTTAAAATAAATACTGGAAAAAATAAATGAATTTATCAATAAATAAATAAAAACAGGAATAAATGAATAAATAAATTCAGAGAAAAATAAATACCTAATAAAAAAGATTAGGTAGAATTCATAAATGAATGAATGTAAACAAACACACAGCTATATAAATAAACACATAATAAATAAATATAAAGAGATAAATAAATGAATAACAGCATTAACAGAGCTGAAACCATCAGTCAACAGGAAATTAACTGTCAGCCATTTTGACGATAGTTAAAATAATATTAATGAAAACCAGCAGAAACACTGTGTCAGCTCTGACGTGTCGACCAAACACACTGTGAGTATCAGCAGTAACAAGTTCCTTCTACTTTCAGCGTCACATATCAGAATACATCTTGTGTTGAGCAGCTCTGTTTTATCTTTTATTAAACTGATGCAGAATTTAATGATCAATAAAGGTGAACAGATTTTATATAAACTGACGTGTACTAAAGAAACTCAACGACAGATCAATAATCATGTTGAACACTGAGGAGTCGTTTGATCCACACAAACACGCCACGTTAGGTTTCAGCAGGATTTTGAAACGTTCCCAGAGTTTCCTCCGAGTGTTTGCTGACTGCGTCTCTCCTCTCTGAGCCCTGCTGTGGTGGAACTGGTGCAGGACTGTGTCATACTGGTTTGACCGGTGTGCTGATTAATAGAAACATGAGGAGGAGAGCTGGCACCAGCACAAGGGCCAATATTTACACTGTCAACATCGAGGCCTCGGCACACACACACACACACACTGTCAGCACACACACACTCTGCAGTCTGTTACTCTTCACCACACACACAAAAATCAATGTTTATATTTCAGGTCGAACAAACGCTTTAATTTAACTGTGGAGACAAAAACACGAGACGTCACATCAACAAACGGTTCAGTGAATTCTTTAGTTCACCTGCAGCTGATGTCCGACCATTAACAGATACACATGTAGATCTGACACCAACTGTTTTCTTAATTAATCAGAGATGTGGATTTTTTTCAGCTGATACAATAACTGATAATCTCTCATTTTAACAGGAGAGTACAACCTGAGGGTAAAGGGTTAAATGGAAGGAGCAGAGACAGCTGATCAGTCGTCCACAGCTCCGACCGAACCAAATCTGACTCACATCAGTTTAGTTAACAACAAAAACAAAGAACAGTTGTGTCTCGTCACGTGTTCTTAATCTGTCTGTTATTTTTTGGATGAATTGTTTGTCAATAAAATGTCAGAAAATAACAAAAACACGTCCTGTGACATCTTTTAATCGTTTGTTTAATCCGACCAACGGTCCAGAGATCCAAATCTGTGTTCCAAAAAAAAAAAAGATCATTTGATTAAAAATAAGTTGCCAAACAATTTTGCTTTGACCAGCTAATCGATTAATAGACCAATCACTGCATCTCTACTTAATAACGAACCATTTAAACCTGACTGCAGAAACTCCTCAGCTTCATTTCAGCCATGATTTATTTGTTTTACAGGTTTAATGTGCGACAGATCTCCTCGTTATTTCTTTGGCCGCCGCCTGAACACTTGACCAGCCGTCAACCGTTACTCGACCACAAAGGTCGTTAGTCGGTAAGAATTCATTTGTTGCTTAGTCGCAAGAAAGAAAACACAAACAAACTGAACAGAAGTTCCCTCGAGATAAATGAAACTATTGATCTGTGTGACGTGTGACCTTCAGCAGGTCGGCTGAAAACAGAAAAATGTGACATTTGTCTAAATTCAATGTAACAAACACAAAAAAATAAAGTTTCCAAAATTAAATTAATAATACATGAATATTCATTTGGGTTTAAATTGAGTTTAAAACATTTCTGTCTTCCTCATAAAAAAACAGCACCAAATTAAATCGCACTGTCCAGGAAATGATCAAATAAATCACAACGTCATTTCCTTTAAACCTCAGGACATTAAAAACCTCGATACTTTTAGTCTTTGAGTTTATCTGAAGTTAAATCACGCTTTTAATATGAACCGTTAGTTTGTGTACGGGGGTGCAAACAGGAAACAGTTAGCCATGGGCTACATCCTGAGCCTTGTTTATTTTGAGCCTGTGTTTGTTTACACTTTGGCACAGTGAAATTAGAAGGACACCGAATCGTCTGTCAGCAGCTCCTGTTCACACTGCAACTCTGTGAATGAAATCAGCTGCTGATCAGACATGTCAACATGTCAACATGTCAACATGTCAGCTTCAGCTCGGAGCATCTTAAAGTTATTTATATGTTTAATATTTTATGGACCAAACAGTTAAAGGAGAAAATAATAAATAGTCAGATTCTTCGATATCAAGCAGAATTATTAGTTGAACCTCTGGAGAGAAGAAATATTAGCAAAGTGTGGAAAAAGTCCGGCAATCAAAACTTTACTCGAGTAAAAGTACTCAAGTACTGTCAGCAGAGTGTCAGCGATGAGAGAACTCGTTCCTTCAGTAATATGTACGCTCGTTTCTGGAACCAGTTACTTTTGATTTTAATACTTGTGTGTGATTTAATGTTCAGGCTGAAGGTGAACTTATTATATTTCATAAACAGATGAAGAAAAATCTGTTTCTAAAAAGTGACTAATGATCATTTCTGTTATGGATCAATCTGATGATCATTCTCTCCAGTGATCGACTCCTTCACTAGGTGTGGTTACATGATGGCTTCTCATTCAGAATGAAATAAATCTGAATGAAATCATTCGGAATTAAAGTCTTCCAGGTAGTTTACATGAGAAATATTCATTCTGAATGAGGGTTTACACAGAGATCAGTTTAATCGCCTTAAATCTGGTCTGCACAAGGTTTGGGGCAGGGAAGGTTTCTGATTGGATAGGGGGCGGGGCGGATGTTACATGTTTACGTTTACCAGAAGAAAACACTGTAGTCCTCGCTCCAGATAACAAGATGCTTGACGACGCCGTTCTTAGTGCCTTTTTCAGGC
>NC_065529.1:12660546-12663530 GCF_006386435.1 Epinephelus moara
GAGAAATTCTTTCATTCGGAATTAGAAACAGAATATTCCAGCCCCTTACATCGGATTGAATTTTCAATCTGAATGAAAGTGGAACTGTCCGTGTAAACGTACTGACTGTGTCTGTTTGTTTCACCTCACAATAAAGAACAGTCCCTTACTGATGATGTCATCAGAGGAGGGGGGGGCAGGGGGGTTCTGTTTTGTTTGTTTGTTTGTTTGTTTTGTGTTCACCCTCCCTGAGGTTACACATATTGGCTCATCTTTGTCTTTAAAACTCTGGTAAAATAAAAACTAAATGGACCTGTTTAAATTTGAAAACACGTTTGTCTTTATGTTACATGACGTCACAGGTCGTCCACAAAGTCTCACGACAACACTTTATATATATTTATTTCCCTATAAACATCAGTCTGTCCTCAGGGCTCAACACATGTGTGACAACATGTGTCTGCCCCTCTTTAACCCTTTAAACTCGTGTTGTGTTCACGGACCTGAGACTCGGTGACAAACTGTTTCCTTTGTAAAGTGGAAACACGTCAAACACATCAAATCACACCTAATATCGATAAACAGACATGTATCGATTGATTACCGATGATCACAGGTTGTTCTTACCGTTCGTGCACGTCTCATTGTTCAGGTGAACATTTCGCATCGTGTTTCTTCTTCGTGGAAACAATCCGCACGAACACCGGAAAAACAAACCCGCCAAAACGTGTCACGTTACAGACCGAGCGGCACGTTCTCCCGGTGCATGTGTCCGGTTCTGAGCACGAGCCTGTTTCCTCTCGGTGCGGACAGGTGAGTGTTGTTTCACCGACTGAACACCGTCAACAAGGAGACACCTGACCCCGCCCAGCTCCGCCCCGCCCCGCCCCGCCGGGACCAGCCGGTGGATCACCTCATGAGACTGTCAGTCTGACTGACTGTGTGTCTGTCTGACTGTCTGTCTGACTGTCTGACTGTCTGTGTGTCTGTCTGACTGTCTGTGTGTCTGACTGTCTTTCTGTGTGTGTGTCTGACTGTCTGTGTGTCAGTCTGACTGACTGTGTGTCTGTCTGACTGTCTGTGTGTCTGACTGTCTGTCTGTGTGTGTGTCTGACTGTCTGTGTGTCTGTCTGACTGTCTGTGTGTCTGTCTGACTGTCTGTGTGTCTGACTGTCTGTCTGACTGTCTGTCTGTGTGTGTGTCTGACTGTCTGTGTGTGTGTCTGACTGTCTGTCTGTCTGTGTGTCTGTCTGACTGTCTGTGTGTCTGACTGCCTGTCTGTCTGACTGTGTGTCTGTCTGACTGTCTGTGTGTCTGTGTGTCTGTCTGACTGTCTGTGTGTCTGTGTGTCTGACTGCCTGTCTGTCTGACTGTGTGTCTGTCTGACTGTCTGTGTGTCTGTCTGTGTGTCTGTCTGTCTGTCTGTGTGTCTGTGTGTCTGACTGCCTGACTGTCTGTCTGACTGTCTGTGTGTCTGTGTGTCTGTCTGACTGTCTGTGTGTCTGTCTGTCTGTCTGTCTGACTGTCTGTGTGTCTGACTGCCTGTCTGTCTGTCTGTCTGTCTGTCTGTGTGTCTGTCTGCCTGTCTGTGTGTCTGACTGCCTGACTGTCTGTCTGTCTGTCTGTCTGACTGTCTGTGTGTCTGTGTGTCTGACTGCCTGTCTGTGTGTCTGTGTGTCTGTCTGCCTGTCTCACAGCAGACGCCAAAATCAGACATAAATAAATAAAACAACATAATGTAAAACATAAACTTAACATTAATATTTCTTTAATTAGATTTTTTTTAATCTTTGTTTTATTTCCTGTTTATCTATCTTTCTAATTTTCTTTTTTATTTTCATTTAATTTCAAAGACAAAGTGAAAACAATGTTTTATTTTTGTTTTTTTTTCATGTTCTGGTCCGTTTTGCTTTGATAATATTTTTTCTGTCAGACTGATAAAAACAAACATCCAAAATACACATTTAGATGTTATTTCAGTTCAACTTTGTGTTCTGGAAGTTTATTCAAAAAACACATATTTGATTAGATACATTTATTATTTGCATATTAAAACATAAAACTTGTAAAATGAAAAACATTTGTCTTCATGTCAGTCAGTTCATAAACTGGGAAAGTTTTATGGTGATTTCCATCAGTTAGAATGTTTTTAATCTCAGTGTCTCGACCTATTTATTGTCTGAAATGTGTGAAATGTGACGATACATGTGTTCAGAGAGAGAACTTAGGATATCTCTCTTTATTACTAATAATAATAATAATAATAATAATAATAATGGTCTTAATGCAGCCTTCATGGTCATATCTGTAATGTATGTTAAAGATTTTACTTTATTCCCCTGGGGTGTCTTTATTTATTTATTTATTTATTTATTTATCTTTGCATTAACTTTTGTATTTTAAATTTATTCATCTTTAAATGTAATAATCAAGTATTATTTTCCCTTTTGCATTTCTGCCCATTTATTTCCCCAAACTTATTTATTTATATTTTTCTTTAAACATTTCTTATTTATGTTTTTTTGTTTTTAACAACTTCTGTTCTTCAGTTTCTACAGACTGTATTTTACAACAGCCAACACTGGAACTACACCAGGATAAAAAAAGGTCAAATAAAGTTATTGTTTAGTCTGAAGATTTTAAAAATTCAGGAAAATGATTTAATTTGTTATAAATCAAAATGAAGCAGTTTCATCGGTCCATTAATCGATCAGTTAATTGTTTTTAACTCGTCAGCAGCTAAAAAACAAAACAAAACATGCTTCTTACACGACGGCTATAAAATCTATAAACAGACTTTAACACTACTTAAAGGACAACTTCGGTATTTTTCAACCTGGGCTCTATTTCCCCATGTGTACGTGTGCGTATGATTCATGGGTACCACTCGTTCTAAAATTGGTTCAGTATTGAGCTGCGAAACGAGCTAAAACGGTAACGGGGGCAAATGCGTCCCGTATAAAAGTGCTTTTTTCGCCACTGACCGGTTCAGATCGCCAGTGCTA
>NC_065529.1:12663876-12667269 GCF_006386435.1 Epinephelus moara
TCCCCCTCTCTGCTCCAACACTGACTGACAGCTGACTCCACTCATTCACACTCACCACTGCCCCAGGGCCGCTACAATATGCTATCTACAGAGATAGCACTGGCGATCTGAACCGGTCAGTGGCGAAAAAAAGCACTTTTATACGAGACGCATTTGCCCCCGTTACCGTTTTAACTTGTTTGGCGGCTCAATACTGAACCAATTTTAGAACGAGTGGTACCCATGAATCATACGCACACATACACATGGGGAAATAGAGCCCAGGTTGAAAAATACCGAAGTTATCCTTTAATTAAATTATTAATTTCTTACGTTCTTTGATATGTCTGTCAGATATGCAGTGATGATTTCTGGGTAATATTTATATTGATGTCGTTGACAAAACATGCACAATAGCTGCACTGAGGCTGCTGTAACTTCCTTACATCACTGTCCAGACATGTCACAAAATAATAATAATAATAATTAATTCACTGAAGTTTGGAGTCATTCAGACTTTCGTCCTGCTGCTGTCTGTGAGCAGCGTGAAAATCATCTTTATATTATTTATTATTATGGACTGACTTCATTATTATATAATAATTATAATATAATATTATTTTTACAGCAGCTGCTCAGACGCTCTGTCGTTAAAATAAACTGCACCTTCAGTTACCACAGGTGAGTTCCTGCAGCTTTAAATGTGGTTCACAAATAATGTGACATCATTTTGACTTTACTTAATTAACTGATTTGTACATTGATTTGTCTTCAGTGATGGTATTTGTTGTGATTGTTTAAATTATTTTATTTTTTTTATTTATTACATTAAATTATTTTATTTTATTTTTTACATTAAATTATTTTATTTAATTTAATCTTATTCTAATGTTTTGGAATTTATTTACTTGTATTATTTGTTTTTACTGTTTTAAAAGGTTTTATGTTACAGAAGCCAGTCATTTATTAACTGCTGTTATCTCAAGATAAGAGTTATTATTTTGTTATCAGAGAAAAGGAGCTCGAGATAACAAAGTTTGTTTTTTGTTTTTTTGTTTGTTTTTTGAGATAACAAAATAAAACAACCTGTTCTTTTCTCAGAGATACGGGGTCAGTTATGTTTTTTTTTTAAGATGAAAAAATAATGAACTTGTGATTTAGAGACAAGTTTGTTTTCTCAAGATAACGAAATAAAACTATGTTGCGTATTCTCAGTAATAATGGGTCGCTTGTCTCTATATGACGAGGTAACACTTGTTTTCTTGTGATTACGAAATAATTAGCTCGCGGTAAAGTGTGTTTTTTCAACACAGGAAAATAAAACAACCTTTAGTTTGACTTGTGATTGATTGAGATTGATTATCTCATTATCAGGAGATATTAAAATTTGTTCTCTCAAAATAACAAAATAAGCCATGATCAAGAGGTAACGCCCCAGATGTTCATGTGTGTTGGAAGCACGGCCGTCATCGGCTTCCGTAAAAGGATCAAAGGATCAATCAATAAACAGTTTCTTAATATCTCAATTCACAAACTTTATTTTCTAAGAAAAATAATTTCATACATTTCTCAGCAGTTGGTTTTTAAGAGAGACAACAGCACTGCCACCCTCCTGGTGCCAGGGTGGAGGTGGAGGAGAGGGGCGGGGGTTCGTGCTAAGTTAGCCAAGAAGCTAAGCTATGCTAAGCTAGGCTAGGCTAAAGGAAGCGGGGCTGATCAGTTGCAGTAGTTCTGCAGGTCGAAGATGTTGCAGGGTCGGTGGCAGCACTGCTCCACGATGCCTCGCTTCACCATCATCTCCATCTGGTCCTTGTAGGCGAACTCCGCCACCTCGTTCTCGCCGCCTGCCGCCGCTGCTCCGCCCACCTTTGGAGGGAGGAAACCTGGCGGGACAAACAGGTGCTCAGGTTTGTTTGTGTAAAAAGAGGAGGAGTTTCTTTAAAGAGAATTTTCACTGTGTGGTGTCAGCACTACTTCCTGCGCCGCTGCTCAGACAACAACAACAACAAAACAACAAACGCTAAAAAGCCTGACGTTTTAAACGTGACTCAGATCTGATGATGATCAATTCACACTTTGGTTAAACGAGCGGATGTTGTGGAGGTGAGGAGGTGTGTCTGCGTCTCACCCATCAGAGGGTCCACGTCTCTCTTGGGGTTGTAGAAGAAGCCTCTGTCCCCACAAACCAGGTAGAGCGCGTCCACCAGGTGAGAGCCACACAGGTGCTGCGGCGCCGTGGCGGCCTGAGAGCTCGGCCACGACACGACCAGTAAGACCAGCAGAGAGACAGACTGGAGCCACAGAGCCGCCATGATGGACGAGAGCTGAACACACACACACACACCACGTTCAGTTGTAGATACTAAGAGGCTGTGAGGAGGAGGAGGAGGAGGAGGAGGGTGGGGGGGGGGGGGGGGGTGAAGATAAGAAGGGGTAACAGGCAAAGAAGCAGAGCAGGGAGAAGAGTAGATGGAGGAGAAGGAAGAGGGAAAGATGGAGGAGGAAGAGGAGCTGTACCTCACCTGTAAAAGGAGGAGACGGAAGAGGTGACTCTGTGATGAAGAGGAGGAGCAGGTCAGCTGAGAGCCGGTTGGTGTGAGGCAGAGCAGAGGGCCTCCTCCTCTTTTATAGTCTGTCACCTCCACCTGCACACGCCCACCGCTCTGTGTGTGTGTGTGTGTGTGTGTGTGTGTGAGGTGCTGACACACACACTTTGCAGCACTCAGTAAAACAAACAGATCTAATGATCCTTCATGATCTGATCACCTCTGATTGACCAACACTGATCACCAATCTGCCGCCTGTTGCTCTGCTGAGCTCAGCGGCTCCACACGCCGACCACTCGCCACAGAAGAAACTGTCGACGCCGCACGTTTCTACAAACCCAAGAATACCTTACATTTATACATTTCATATCAATGTTTCCTAAGTGACTGGTTTTGTCAACAGAAGGTGGAGGAGAAGGTGGTGTGACGCCGGCGAAGCTGCACAGCACTGTTCAACACCAACAAACAACAACACCAGTTGTTTTTTTAAATACAGCTAATATTATTTTAGCAGCCCGTCCCTCCATTTCCTGACACAAAAACCCCGCCCACTCTCACTGAAGAAATGACCGCACAGGTAGACTGTGCACGCCACAAACTCATGTTGTTTTCCTTCAATAACACACACACGTGGTTACGTTTAGCCGACATACACGTGGTTACGTTTAGCCAACACACACACGTGGTTACGTTTAGCCGACATACACATGGTTACATTTAGCCAACACACACACATGTGGTTACGTTTAGCCAACACACACACGTAGTTACGTTTAGCCAATACACACACGTGGTTACGTTTAGCCGACATACACGTGGTTACGTTTAGCCAACACACACACGTGGTTACGTTTAGCCAACACACACA
>NC_065529.1:12667839-12672927 GCF_006386435.1 Epinephelus moara
AACATGGAGAAATCTACATCCAGAGCCGTGACTTTTTGGACGGACCAAATGTACAGAGCTGTAAAGTTGTCCACCATGGTAGCAGTTAGCTGCTAGCTAACCGTAGCTAACTTGTTTGTCCATTGTTTGGTCTGTGACGTAATAGGTCAACAGGAAAAAGGTCCAATACTAACAAGCTGAAAGGGGGCATATCAATAAGATAAGTTTGGTTACTTTGCAGATTCAGATTAAAATTAAATTAAATTAAGTTAAATTAATAATGTTGTAATATTACATATATATTAAGATAACACTTTATTGATCCCTAGAGGAGAAATGCATAAACTACCCAGCAGTACATAAAGTAATTAAAATCAGCTCCATCTTTTATCCGCTGTAACATTAAAGTGATGAACACATTAAGGCATCAATGATTAAAATATAATGTATATTATTCTGAAATGGGCCGTTGTGCATTATGAGGACTTTCAGTACCATTGGTACTTTGAGTATGTTTTTAAGTATATCTAACTTACAGGTTAAATATCTGCATGCAGGACTTTATGTTCTTCTTCTCTGTGGCATTAACACTTATTAAAGCAGAGGATGAGAGCACTTCTTCTTCCACCTCCTGTGCTCGGTGACGACACACAGATCATTAACTCCAACACACACACACAGAGTGTCTAATGGGTGTTATAGGCTGCTGACGCTGTGTGTTTGTCACTTAGAGGGAAACTCAACTAACCGTGACAAGCGTCAACATGACGAACCGTCTGTGACGGAAAACAAGACATGTTTCTGAGAACTTCACTTTGTCTCAAATCTCCCAGAAACCAAATCTGCTGCCTCTCACCCTCGTCTTCACAGTCCGTACGTCACCTGAGAGTCCGTACGTCACCTGAGAGTCCGTACGTCACCTGAGAGTCCGTACGTCACCTCAGAGCCCGTACGTCACCTGAGAATCCGTACGTCACCTGAGAGTCCGTACGTCACCTGAGAGTCCGTACGTCACCTGAGAGTCCGTACGTCACCTGAGAGTCCGTACGTCACCTGAGAGTCCGTACGTCACCTGAGAGTCCGTACGTCACCTGAGAGTCCGTACGTCACCTGAGAGTCCGTACGTCACCTGAGAGTCCGTACGTCACCTGAGAGTCCGTACGTCACCTGAGAGTCCGTACGTCACCTGAGAGTCCGTACGTCACCTGAGAGTCCGTACGTCACCTGAGAGTCCGTACGTCACCTGAGAGTCCGTACGTCACCTGAGAGTCCGTACGTCACCTGAGAGTCCGTACGTCACCTGAGAGTCCGTACGTCACCTGAGAGTCCGTACGTCACCTGAGAGTCCGTACGTCACCTGAGAGTCCGTACGTCACCTGAGAGTCCGTACGTCACCTGAGAGTCCGTACGTCACCTGAGAGTCCGTACGTCACCTGAGAGCCCGTACGTCACCTGAGAATCCGTACATCACCTGAGAGTCCGTACGTCACCTGAGAGCCCGTACGTCACCTGAGAGTCCGTACATCACCTGAGAGTCCGTACGTCACCTGAGAGTCCGTACGTCACCTGAGAGTCCGTACGTCACCTGGGAGCCCGTACGTCACCTGAGAGTCCGTACATCACCTGAGAGTCCGTACGTCACCTGGGAGCCCGTACGTCACCTGAGAGTCCGTACGTCACCTGAGAGTCCGTACGTCACCTGAGAGTCCGTACGTCACCTGAGAGTCCGTACGTCACCTGAGAGTCCGTACGTCACCTGAGAGTCCGTACGTCACCTGAGAGTCCGTACGTCACCTGAGAGTCCGTACGTCACCTGAGAGTCCGTACGTCACCTGAGAGTCCGTACGTCACCTGAGAGTCCGTACGTCACCTGAGAGTCCGTACGTCACCTGAGAGTCCGTACGTCACCTGAGAGTCCGTACGTCACCTGAGAGTCCGTACGTCACCTGAGAGTCCGTACGTCACCTGAGAGTCCGTACGTCACCTGAGAGTCCGTACGTCACCTGAGAGTCCGTACGTCACCTGAGAGTCCGTACGTCACCTGAGAGTCCGTACGTCACCTGAGAGTCCGTACGTCACCTGAGAGTCCGTACGTCACCTGAGAGTCCGTACGTCACCTGAGAGTCCGTACGTCACCTGAGAGTCCGTACGTCACCTGAGAGTCCGTACGTCACCTGAGAGTCCGTACGTCACCTGAGAGTCCGTACGTCACCTGAGAGTCCGTACGTCACCTGAGAGTCCGTACGTCACCTGAGAGTCCGTACGTCACCTGAGAGCCCGTACGTCACCTGAGAATCCGTACATCACCTGAGAGTCCGTACGTCACCTGAGAGCCCGTACGTCACCTGAGAGTCCGTACATCACCTGAGAGTCCGTACGTCACCTGGGAGCCCGTACGTCACCTGAGAGTCCGTACATCACCTGAGAGTCCGTACGTCACCTGAGAGCCCGTACGTCACCTGAGAGTCCGTACGTCACCTCAGAGTCCGTACGTCACCTGAGAGTCCGTACACGATATAATGTTGTCCTTTTATGTCTCTTTTATTTCCATATGTCATTACGAGCCCGGTCTCACTCTGTCCTTGAGATCCAGCACTTGGGCAGTGTTTTGAGGCATCAGAAACCAACAAAAAAGGCAACTTTTAACGTTGACATGATACGCAGCTGCTTACCGTTACAGTTTAACGGTGCCTGGCGGCGTCAGGGGGAACGCAGCAGGANGAGTCCGTACGTCACCTCAGAGTCCGTACGTCACCTGAGAGTCCGTACACGATATAATGTTGTCCTTTTATGTCTCTTTTATTTCCATATGTCATTACGAGCCCGGTCTCACTCTGTCCTTGAGATCCAGCACTTGGGCAGTGTTTTGAGGCATCAGAAACCAACAAAAAAGGCAACTTTTAACGTTGACATGATACGCAGCTGCTTACCGTTACAGTTTAACGGTGCCTGGCGGCGTCAGGGGGAAACGCAGCAGGACAAGGATGAAAGGGTGGTGGTAGCTTGGTAGCGAGACCAGATTAGTAATTACATATGGAAATTAAAGAGACATAAAAAGACAACATTATATTGTGACATCTGCTCCACACAGGACACACTGTAGTTCTGAAAACCTTTATTGACATGTAACAGCTGGGGTCATGAAGGAGGACAGCCGACTCACTAATGGTACAAACTATAAATTAACACACTGATGACAATAACGATCATAAAGCATCGTGTGCTGAACAGACAATAACAACAAAAATGACATTAACTTATGGAACAAAAAACAGCAACTACAAACTACTCAGTCCAGCATGCTGGGAAATGTGGGCGTCACTTCCAGTGTTGGGCACGTTACTCTAAAAATGTAATATATTACTTATTACTCTTTTCAAAAGGAAATAATATTACTTATTACTCTCTTCCAACAGTAATTTGTTACACTCCTCCTTTTATTACTATCACCCCATAAAATTGGTAACTGTGTATCTCCCCAAAATTCAGATGTGTCTCTGTGTGAATGTCAGGGTGAACAGTGCTAAGTGTAGCTAATGCTAGCTAGCTTCTATTTACCTGGGAGTTGTCTGTAACCTGTGGGCGGTATTCACCCAGAGATCTGTCTGACAGACGGAGAGTCACTCATGGAGCATCATTTCATCCACCACATATCCAACCACATGCTTCATCACTTCTCTGTATTTGCAGCTGTCCACCAGTAAAACCCAGTTTGGCTTGTTTAGCCAGTGTAGAGCTGCAGCCGACCTCCGGGCCGAGGAGGGCTCACCTTTGGTGGGGTGTATTTCCTGGAGCTTCACATTGTTGTGTTGTCGGTCGCTGTAGCCGAGGTTTTTCAGACCGGAGGATTGAGGACGTGTTTTTCACAGTGGAAGAGTTTTAGTCCGACGACCTGCAGCAGCGGTGTTCTCGTCATCTTTCCTCCCGACAGGATCAAAGTCATGAGAATGTTTCCAGCCGCTAAGTTAAACGTTTCAAACTAGCTCGCTGCTTTGTGGCCATTACCATAATGAGTCCACTGATGTGACGTTGTATTTCACGTCAGCAGTGGCGTGATAACAAAAGTAACGTTGTAACAGGAGCATATCTATGTTCCCCACTTAACCCTGCAAAAAAGGTTCTATGTTCCCTGGGTTGTTTTTTTTTTTGCAAGCGGGGAACATAGAACCCGGGAAACATAGGGATGACCCCGTTGTAACGAGTTTTTTGGTTTTGGAGTGACTGTAATATTATTACTGACATTTCATTAGTAATAAGTAACACTACTCGTTACTGGAAAAAGTAATCTTAGTACTGTAACATGTTGCTGCCCAACACTGGTCACCACAGTGTTAGTTTTTGCAGGGTCCATCTCTGAGAATCTATGTGCAGCCATTTCATCCACGCTGCCGCCTGCGTCTGTGATTGTCTCTCAAACAGTTTAGGACGTTAAACAGCCCTAAAAAAGTTTTTTTTAACTGATCCGATTGATGGAAACCTGCCGACACCAACACACACACACACACACACACACACACACACACAGAGTGCTACATGAAGGTGCGATTCTCTGTTCAGCTTTGTGTTTTCAGTCTGTATTTATTATATTTTGTTAAATTGTTTTCATTATTCGTATTAGCTTAGCGTGTTAGCAGGGCACCGCTGGACGTACAGACAACATGACTGATCACTGTGAAACTGAAGGAAACTTAGAAACATGAAGATTCTTGGGGACGTTCGGAAGAGCTTTTTTGTTGTCTGGTTTCTCAACAGATTCATGGACGTTTATTACCTTTGGACATCAGAGATGATGATATCAGGAAGTGGAAGTCACACTGAATCTAAAAATGTGTGTGTCATGTTTGCGTGTTCACGTTTCACTGAGTGATGAAGAAGAGAAGCTGATTCAGCTCCACCTTCATCCTGTCTGAACGGAGCTGTTCAATCAATTCAATCAATTTTATTTATAAAGCCCAATATCACAAATCACAATTTGCCTCACAGGGCTTTACAGCATACGACATCCCTCTGTCCTTATGACCCTCACAGCTGATCAGGAAAAACTCCCCAAAAAACCCCTTTAACGGGGAAAAAAAACGGTAGAAACCTCAGGAAGAGCAACTGGGAGGG
>NC_065529.1:12672958-12686227 GCF_006386435.1 Epinephelus moara
TGTTGAAAGTATGTATTAATTTCTGTCAGTATACATGTGTGACAATAGTCATATGTGTATAATAACAGTAGAAGTATGACTAATGACTAATGATGGCAGCAGCAGCAGGAGGCATCTGGCAGGACCACGGCAGCAGCACAACCACACACGTCACGCTGTCCAGGCACCGCTGTTGTGGGATTCAGGAGGAAGTAGGAGGGGCGGATCCGTCACCATCAGTCACTTGAACCCGTTTTACATCAAAATCATGTTTATAAGCAACTGTCATGAAATTAGGGAAAGACGTGAAGCATAAAAGCGATGAAACAGTAGGTATATTTTCTGAGCTGGTAACGAAGGCGTGGCTTCTCCAGGACTAGTCATGTGACTGCTGATGGACTCTGACCTGCCCGTACTCCACCGTCTCTGTGCAGTGGTGGACCTCCCGCTTCCTCTGACCCATCTGGATCTTCACATCCGCGTACGTAACTTCATCAGCGTCCAAAGTACCTGACGGGGGGAGGGGCTTATGGATTAAAGTTCTTTTCAAATGTTAAAGTTGCCATTGTTGTTTTAGCAGCAAGTTTGTATAAGGTGTCTTTAATTAAAGTATTATGAGAGTTATTTGGGTGAACTGGCCCTTTACATAGTTCTTACCTGTATTATCGCCCTGAGAGGCGGGCATCTTGAATAAGAGGAAGAAGCAAACGGACATAGCGACAAGGAAGAGGAACGAGGCGGCAGCGATAACCACAGCTGCATATGGGAACAGGAACCCAGCAGCTTCTGAAAGGTTGAATAGAAACATCAAAATAATTATTAATACAAACGTTTTACTGCAGTGCAGTTATTTTACAAATATAGACCAATTAACTGTTAGTAAACAGTGTGATGTTTTTGGAGGCGGGGCTTAGCTGGAGGCAAATCAGTTCTCCACAGACATTAGCTAGCGCTAGCTAACAAGTTGTGTTGTCTTCTTTTAGACGATGGAGGAAGATGATGTGAGTGGTGCGTTCAGAAACACTCATTCTGAGTGTGGGAGCGCACTCTGACACAAACTGGACTGTCTAAGTGTGGATGATGTTACAGGAAGCCAATCTTACAAAGGAGGACGACACTTGAATGGTTTCCTCCAGTTTGTTTTGCAACTGAAGCTAATGTTAGCTAATGTGCAAAAAAGCTAGCATTGCATAAAATCCAATATTCCTCTTAATCCCTCCCCAGTTTCTGATGAGGTGGACATGATAACCCTTAATACACATAACCTTATTCGTGACACACCACCCGCCATCCCCTCCACCTCCCTAGGACAAAGACAACTCATAAACTGTGTCACTTCATAAATCTTAATTTGAAATGTATTAAACATGAGGTGACTCATCCATGGTCTGCAGACATGAACAGTGCCAACGTTTTGTTCTGGTGACAGGGCCGTACAGTCTCACCTTGGCAGTCTTTCAGTAGGACGGACTTCTTTCTGCTGCTGAGCTGATATTTAACTTCACAAGTCAGATTTCCAGACTGATCTGCTTCCACAGTGATGGTGCTTCTGACAGGATGGTCAGCAGGTTGTGAGCTGATGTTCTTGCACACTAATTGGTTGTTGAGCCACCAGATGAATTTGAGATTGTGCCCTGTGAAGGTGCAGTTGACCTCCCTCTTTCCTGACGGTGGCACACACCTCTGAGAGACACCTGGGTCTAAAACAGGAAGTGAGACACACAGTAAAATTTGAACCTGTCCTTTAAGGTGAAATGATTTCATTAGCCACCTGGTTCTATGGATGTCAGTGTTGGTCCATCAATTTGATCCAGACTGAAAGATCTCTGGAATACTGCCATGACATTATATTAAGACATTCATGTTCTCCAGAGGATGATCCTTAATGTCTTTGGTGATGTCCTAACTTTTCCTCTGGTGCCTTCATGAGGTTCACATTCGTGGCTTTGACTGAAATATTTCAACATCTATTGGATGAATTGTGATGAAATTTAGTTCATCATTCATGTTCCTCTCAGGATGAACTGTGATAACTTCAGTGATCCTTTGACTTTTCATGTAGCGCCTGCAGAACTAATGACATTCACTTCAGCCTCAGCTGGACTCTGTGTTAACTGATTATTAGCCAATGCTAGCAGGCTAAACTAATCTGGTGGACATATTAAACATTTTAACAGTTTATCAGCATGTTTTGTTGGAGCATGTAGATGTTGAAGAGAAGAGGCCTGAGAATGGAGCCTTGTGGAACTCCGCTTTTATCAGCCTGTTAACTATTGTTGTTGTTAGCATGCTTGTGGCTCAAGAATGGAGCCTTGTGGAACTCCACACCATTTTTGAATGTTCTGACGTGTCACTGTCCTCCAAATGAGATTTAAACCAATTTTTTAGTCTGATCTGTAGAATCTTGAGGTCGATTGTTGTCTATTGGATTTAATGACCACTTAGCATGATGGACGGACCAGCTGCTAACAGGTCGTCACAAAACCTGAACAAATACATAAACAGATAAACTATACCAAAAATATCATCAGCCTCAGCTGTAATGTGCTTATTATCAAATATGGCATGCTAACATGATAAAATAGGATGTTAAACGTCAGACATAAACATAGATGCCTCATTGGCTGCTGGATTGTACGTCAATGTCGCCACCATATTGGAGGGCAAGACCTTCCTGTACACAAATACAAAACCTTTTAGAATTTGGATGTTTAGGCTGTAATCACTGCGGGATGCTCGATACAGGAGTGTGTGTTATGTTAAAATAATTCATCGTCATAAGGAACTGTAAAAACTCACATTTGTTATGCATGGATTTGTCTTATTGTAGACGTCTCCACAAGTATGAACCAAGGACAGTAAGACAAATCCATGCCTGACAAATGTAAGTTTTTACAGTTCCTTATGACGATTCATTATTTTGAATCACGTCACTAATTCAATTCATGTAAACATAACACACACTCCTGCATCGAGCATCCAGCAGTGATTACAGCCTAAACATCCAAATTATAAAAAATGTTCTACCGCATGTAGTTCATAAATCCATGAATATGTAAACGACTCATTACAGTGGGCTGAGAAGTGTAAATGTTATAGTGCTTTATATCCAGAAAAACACAGCTCCCCTGTCACTTGTATTTGTTTACAGGAAGGTCTTGGCATCTCCAATATGGCGGCAACATTGACGTACAATCCAGTAGCCAATGAGGCATCTATGTTTCTATATCTATGATGTTTACCATCCTGTTTTAGCATGTTAGCGTTCCATATTTGATAATAAGCACATTACAGTGTAGAGCTGAGGCTAATGAGATTTTTGTTCAGGTTTTGGGACGAGTTGTTAGCAGCTGGTCCTCCCATCATGCTAAGTGGTCATTAAATCCCATAGACAACGATCAACCTCAATATACCACTAATCAGACTGGAAAATTAGTTAAAATCTTATATTGAGGACAGTGATGACTTATTGTTGATCAGTAGTAACACATCAGAGCGTTCAAAAATGATGCGGAGTTCCACAAGGCTCCATTCTCAGGCCTCTTCTCTTCAACATCTACATGCTGATAAACTGTTAAAATGTTTAATATGTCCACCAGATTAGTGTAGAGTGCTAGCATTGGCTAATAATCAGTAAACACAGAGTCCAGCTGAGGCTTAAATGATTGTTTTTGGTCATAAACCAAAGTATTGAACACATTAAAAATGTTGACCTGATGATGGCGCGAGATGAAAAATCAGAGGCTCAACAAAGTCATCCTGAGAGGAACATGAATAATTAACCACATTTCAACACAATTTATCAGATAAATATCAGCGTAGTGGTGATAAAACGTTTCGGGCAATCCATTCAGTAGTTGCTGAGATAATCAGTGTGGACAGACAGATAATGCTATATGTAGAATTGTTTTTAAATGAACAAATTTTTCTTATTATTATTAGAGTTAATTCACAGCGCAGTGGGTCCTACCTTGAGCTGCTGATGTTACCATCAGAGCGGCGATGATGATGATGTTCAGAAGAATCATCTCTGCTGCTTCAGATTCACTAAACCGTCTTGTTTTCTTGCAGGAGTTTGTTCACAGTGACGTCTGTTTCTGCTTCAGTCTGACTCAAGAAACATTCTCATCAGTGATTCTCAAAATAAATGAAAACCTTCTCTCACACTGTGAATATTTA
Organism: Epinephelus moara; assembly: GCF_006386435.1. Lineage (NCBI taxonomy): Eukaryota > Metazoa > Chordata > Actinopteri > Perciformes > Serranidae > Epinephelus > Epinephelus moara. The sequence continues at coordinate 12,677,117 of NC_065529.1, forward strand.
TGACCCACACAGCCCATACTCAACCACTGACCCCAGATTTAAATACTCTGCTGTTAGACAACTGCTAAACAGGAAGCAAACAGCTTTCAGTTATAACTGACAGAACGTTAATAAACCCAGTGACAGGAAACCGTACAGTGAAAGACAGACGATGAACCAAGAAACCAAACAGGTGTTTCTACTGTACATGTGATGAATATAGGTACCTGTCTATGAATCTATGTTTCTCGTGGTTGACCGGCTGCTGCTCCAACAGGACAACCTGTCACCGTGATACATAAAGAATGTGTTACCGCTCATCAATTAACTTTGTTTAATTTATAAGACTTTAAAATGAAAAATATTCAGTTTATCATCAGATAAGATAAATAAAATCAGCCAATTCTCACAGCTGAGAAGCTGCAACTTGGACATTCTCTGCAGTTTTTTGTTTGAAAAATAACTTCAATGATCAAAACAACTGCACTTCTCGTTCTTCCTATCTGTGAAAAACAGTCATACAAATAAGTCAAATTAACAAATACATTTTGCTAACAACACCAAGACTCATCCTAGCAGCTCTGTCAGGCTGTACGCTGAAATAAATGCTAACATCAGCATGCTAACAATAACGATACTAACATGCTGAAAAATGCGGAGTTCCCCAAGGTTCCATTCTTGGGCCTCTTCTGTTCAAAATCAACATGCTCCCACAATGCTAACAAACAGGTATTATGTTTATCATGTTCACCAGCTAATTAAGCTAGTTAAGCATGCTAACACAGAGATCCTGCGGTATGGGGCCGCTACGAAGTCCCTTCATTAAGCAGCTTTGCTTCTTTATACAGAACCAAACAATGTCAGCATTCTGGAAGCAAAAGAGGCTTGACTAGCATGACATGTAACACAACAGCCTCAGCATCTGGTGTGACATGTAACATACATAACATTCGAGTGAGCAGCACTTCATAAACAATAACAATGACATGACATGTCAATAACAATCACTTACCATCTGTGGTATATGGCAGCTGATCTCGTCCTCTGCTCGGAGGTTAAGGAGCTCCTGGACGTCATCATTTTCCGAATGTGCATATATTTTCAGCCTCTGTTCTTCTTGTTTGAGTAAGCTGCTAACTGCTGCTAGCTGCTTTTTAAATCTCCTGGTGGGTTGCATGCATGTCGTCAAAACGTCATACCTGTCCACTGCTGTCGGTTTAAAGGCCAGACAACTCTGTATCCCAATTCCGTAATCAAACCTTTTATACAGCACAGCGAGGCGGCATGACAGAGCAACATTCACGCCTTGAACAGGAAGTGTCAAAGGAACTACAGACATGATGCTATAGAAGAGTTGGACCTCAACGTCTGTTTCCGAAGTAATAAATGACCTTTCAAATTCAGGTTTTTAAGCCGACATGACTGACTGAGAAGTTAGAAAGTGGAAATTAAAATGTATAATTCAACAACCGCTGAACTCAATCTGCACATTCCTGCATAAAACTGTGGCTCCTCCATTTTAAAGACAGGTTTATGTATTCCTTTTATAATACATTCTTTTATCATTGCACGTCTCTTACTGTTTTTATTAAGTCCTTGTATGTGCAAATCTAATGAGCAAAAAAGTTTCTGATTCAACATTAATTCTTCAAAAACACAAAACAAAAAGAAAACACTTGTTATATTTGTCTCAACTACAGCTCTGCTTCATGCTACCTGACATTTGTTTCACAGCTCGAACCACAGGCTGAACAACAGCGACAGTAAAGAAACCCTTCACTTTATATTCAAACTGTGGCAGCATCTTTATTTACTGAAAAACAACAGACACATTTCCAGTGACAGAAGTTGAGTGACTTATAAAAATGTTCACACACAGTTTTGGATCCTGGAGGACATTTGTGGATTTGTAGGAATGAGAATAAAATCAAGGAATGAAACTTTTAACTGAAGCTTTTATTAAAAGAAAAGAGAAATAAATAAATAAATAAATAAACTCAACATGTGAAAATGACTATAATTTTAATTTTTTTTATCTGTTGCAAATTAATTTTTTTAAAAGTACTACTTAGGGGGTTTCGTAGGAATGAACTCAAACATCAGGGATGACATGCAGCGAGGGGCCACAGGCTGGAATCAAACCCATGGCCACCGCGGCATGGACACTGCCTTTGTGTACAGGGCGCCTGCTCTGCCCACTCAGCCACCAGGTGCCCAGATATTCAGTCCTTAACATACTGACATTTATATTAAAAAAAATGTTTGTGACATCCCCCCAAAAATAAAATGAAATAAAATAAATAAATGGAATTAAAGCTTTGGGCGTTGAAAGCAGCGGACACAGACTGTAGCTCAATTACTACGGAAAAAATAAATAAATATAATAAAATAATAAAAAATATATAAAACCAAAAAAGAGGTACAAATATATTGGGAAAAAATTCAACACATTTCACCCCCAAATCCTGGACGTGTGTAAGGGACATTTTTCCATTGTTTATGGAGTTGCCCAAAGACTATGGAATACTGGACAGATGTGTGACGTTTAGTGCAGGAGATTTTATCAACGCAATTAGATCCTACATTTTTTGTCCTTGGCATTTATCCATAGGGACATAAAATAAAATGCAGTCAACTCATTTTTATCGATGTGATTGTACAAGCCAAAAGATTTATGGCATTGACATGGAAACACAGAGACACAGTTCTGGACGCTGGCTGAAGGAGATGTGTTTTCCTTTGGAAAAAAATACAGACACAATCAAATATGAAAAAAGAGTGGTTTCAATGTTTATCAGATATCTTAGGGGCAAAGATTTATCTTGTATGATGAGTCATAATCACAACCTCTGCATTAAAACTTGTTGTATACAAAGTAAATGTATTAAACAGTGTGTAATGAACGACTCGTATCAGTGTCTGTCATACAGAGGCCCCAGTGTTAGTTATTATTATTATTATTATTATTATTTGTATTTGTGTTCCTATTTACTTATTTTTGTATACATTTGTCATCATTTTTCAGTCGCTTTCATACAGCTTGTCACTTTGTATATAAAGTAAACATTCAGGTATAAAATTAACCTGCAGACGCTCCGGTTCAAAACGAGACCAAACTTTCTACAAATGTCGGTTTTTGAGACCTGATGAACAAAATGTGTCCCGCAACAGACGGTAAGGCTTGTTTTTGTTTTTGTGCCAAGACGATTTCAACAAAACTGGCAGCCCTGACCAGCTTTTTCAGAGGTGCGAGGAGTCGGCAGTTAGTGACGGAAAAACAGTCAATAAAACAATTATGAGACATCTCAACATCCAGACGTCTTTCAGCATACAGTGGTAAATGTGCACACAAAATATTAGGCTGATTGGTCCAGTAGTTGGCAAGATTAGCTGCAGACAGATGCACGCACACAAGCACACAAAGAAACTCATAATAACCAGAAGCTGCTCAGTTCACAATTCCTACGAGGGGTGTAACAGTAATTCACGGTTTGTGGTGTCAGCGTTCGGTACATTTGTGATACAGCCAGAGAAATGTCCTTTTGTTTTTAAAAATGTAAATGTATGAATCCCAGGGTCTCAGCGATACACCGGTTTTAAGGTATAACGTCATATAAAAGTTGACAGTTATCACACCTTGTACATTTGCTTATATACGATATTAAGAAAAAATGCAACTGGACGTTGAATCTCCTCTTTATTCGAGTTATTTTCTGAGGGAATACTTTTTACACAAACTTCCATTTACAGCTGCCTCCGAACAGTCGATGTTTAGTATAAGACAGCTGTTTTATCAGTGAACCTTGTGAGCTGTAATGGAGCTGAATTTTGTAACGTTACCTTTGTTACATGTTGCTGTTGTCCCTGGCTTCATGTGAGTAAAGGAAAAGTCTGCTACCTGCTAAGCTAATTTATACAATGTAAAACGCCATAGGCTTGTGCTAATAATGTTAGCATGTTGTATTTGTGGGGAAAATGTGTCCAGATAAAGACAAGTGTTTGTCTGTGAATGCTGCGAGTTATAGTGAAGCTGATTTGTGTTTGAAACTGTCTCTATTAAGCCATGTTTAATGTGTGTTTAATATGTGTTTAATGTGTGTTTAATGTGTTTAATATGCGTTTAATGTGTGTTTAATGTGTGTTTAATGTGTTTAATGTGTGTTTAATGTGGTTAATGTGTTTAATGTGTGTTTAATGTGTTTAATATGTGTTTAATGTGTTTAATGTGTGTTTAATGTGGTTAATGTGTTTAATGTGTGTTTAATGTGTGTATTTAATGTGTGTTTAATGTGTGTTTATTGTGTGTTTAATGTGTGTATTTAATGTGTATTTAATGTGTGTTTAATGTGTGTTTGTGTTTAATGTGCGTTTAATGTGTGTGTTTAATGTGTGTATTTAATGTGTGTTTATTGTGTTCAATGTGAGATTAATGTGCGATTTAATGTGTGTTTATTGGGTTTAATGTGCGTTTAATGTGTATTTAATGTGTGTTTATTGTGTTTAATGTGCATTTAATGTGCGATTTAATGTGTGTTTATTGGGTTTTTTTAATGTGTTTGAATCAACTCATCTGTCTCTGCATTTTATTTTGATCACAGTCTGTTTTTATAAAACTGCTTGTGACGTGTCAAATGTGACTTTGACATGTAGAAAACATAGAGACATGTTGTGTTTCACTGTGCAGCGAACACTTGACCATGAACACGTGCACCGTTACACCCTCCTTCCTACATATCAAGAGATTAAAGAGCTTCTCTGTTGTTTTGGTATTTTGGCAAATTTACACAAGACATATAGAATAAATAATATAATCTTCAAGTTTTCAGATGAATCATCATAAATATTGTTCAGTGAAGTTAGAAAAGTTTCTGATTTCTTTTAGAAAATATTGGAACAAAGAATAAATAAATGATGTGACAGGCTGCAGGTGAGTGACATTATTAGAGGACAGAAAAAGAGCAGGTTTAACGCCCACAGGCTTTGTATTCGTGGCCCTCAGAGGAAGACGTCCATGGTCTGTGTGATGGGCCGCCGGCAGAGCGGACAGCAGCGCTGCTGGACGGGTCGGCGTTGGGTCAGGATGTCGGCGCAGGGTCGGCAGAGGCAGAGGTGTCGGCACGGCAGCAGCAGCACCGTCTTGCTCAAATCCTGACAGATGACGCACTTCTTCCTCTCCTCCTGCTCCTTCAGCAGGCTGAGCAGCTCGCCATCAGTCGGAGGGCTGCCGCCACCCTCTGGAACGGATGCGCTCGTCCTCCCCGCCTCGCCGTCCTGCTGAGCGGGGAGCTGCGGGGAGTCCGGCTGGCTCGGCTCACTCACTGGCAGCAAGTCGGCCTCAGCAATTAAAGCACCGGTGTCTGTGTGAGGTTGAGGGAGCCCCGTCCTACTCACTTCCTGTGCAGTCCTCCTGTGGACCTCCTGATTGGCCAGAGCTTGTTCCACTATGACTGCGTACAGCCTGCGAATGTTTGTCTGGACGCCACGAGCTCCCGGCAGAGCGTTGAACAAGTGGAGGCTCAGCTGTGCGGCGAGGACAGGCAGCCTGGGGTTCAGTAACAGCAGAGCCAGCGAGACGACGACCGCTGTGATGAGCAGGCCGTGTGAGTCCACCATGAAAACAGTGAAGAAGACACGGCCCAGTGCGCCCAGGAAGTCCAGCAGCAGCTGGCAGGGCGCCCACAGCAGCACGGAGGTGCCGACCAGACAGCTGTACAGGAAGGTCAGCACAGTCAGAGCCAGCTCCACCACTCTGTGCACGGGCTCCGCCACCACCTCCCAGACGCCCGCCAACACACACAGACAGTTCTGCATGCTGATGAGGACGATGTTGACCATTGTGTTGACGAAGTAGAGCGCGAGGCTGAGCGCGATGCAGACGCCCTCGCACGTCTGTCGCAGGATGCAGCTCCCTGAGACGAGCCAGCAGTGCAGCGCCTCCTTGGTGCGCAATGCCACGTGACAGGACAGGTGTCCCACCATCTTGAAGCTCTCAAACACGCCTCCCAGCGTCTGCAGCCAGCCCTCCACGGCGTGCAGGGCTCCGCAGGCGGTCCTGGAGACGGCCTCGGTGGCGGCGAGGAAGGAGAAAACAGCAAAGTTCCAGTATTCAACCAAACTGGAGCCGCTCAGCGTGCCGTGGAGGGAAGCGCCCACGCCGGACAGGAAGCGAAGCAGCCAGCTGTACGTCCTGACGAGCAGGTCGAGCAGCAGGCAGCAGGCGTCCACACATCTCCCAGCGGCAAGAGACACAAAGTTCACTTCCTCCATATTCGGCTGCAGAGAGGAGAGAGTCACAAGAGGAGTTAGAGCGCCATGTTACATCTGTCAGCTCCTCTGCACCAATCAACACCAACATGCATCAACGTCCACACCTGATCTCAGGAACACGCAGAGTGTGGATCATGAAGCTAGTATGAAACTCTACGGTGACCTCTGGTGGCCTTCAGGCGACACATCACAGCTGGAGGTTACACTGCAGCTTCTGATGGATGTAAATGTGAGTTTGTCGCAGACGCAGGTTTAAACCTTTAAACTGAAGCTGAGATGATGTCAGAGCAACGACCCCATAAAAGGAGATGTTGTTGGTGCTCCGTGATTGTTTGAGGGGAATTATTATTTTTATTTGGCAGGTGACAGCTGTTGGATATCGCTCTTAACAGTAACTCAATGGAACATAACAAAAGCCTCGTTTCCACCGAGCTGTTTGGTTCATAGTTTCTGTCTCCACAGTGAAAGTTGTGGATGGTACCAACAGAAGCGTTCCTTAGCGTCCCCATGTTTGATCCCCCCTCTGTTGGGGTACCTAGCACACAGATCTGGTACTAAAAGGTGGAGCTAGAAACCCTGCAGTCTGATTGGTCAGTAGAGGACGGTCACTCTGCTCAGGGCTGAGTTCTATTTTGTTGTGAAAATGTGGGCGTGCAGCCTCGTTCTGTGGACGATAAACCAGGTGCAGACTTCCATCTGTGTCACCGCTGATGAGGAAATACAGCGAGTGCTGGACGGAGCAGTGAGTGACAACAACCCCGCCCACATTTAAGAGGACTGTCTGAACAGACCGAGGGTCTAGGTACCATGTCTGAAGGGTTACTGCTGGTTCCAGAGGGACTGGACTGAAAGGGTTTGGTGGAGACGGGGCTGCAGAGTCCAGATACACGACATATTTTAGGTACTGCTGAGTGATATATTATTCTTGGCCTTCTTCCAGCATATTTATGAATGTGCATTAAACTGCTCTGCGTTCACAGAACATGTTTCTATTGTGTTTCTATAGTTTGGGATTTTTTTTTTTTATAAAATCATCTGTACACTAATTTTTCTTATTAAACAAAGGTTAAATAAATAAAACGATTTTCTTTTCAGTGCCGTCCACATGCACTCATTGCTCTAATGTTTCACTTTTCTTTTACTTTCATTTTGTGGTATTACATTTTATTGTCTTCACTTTAATTTAATTTCTGTGAAGGGCACTATGTCAAATAAATGCATTATCTATCATTGCATAAATAAGTTTGTAAAAGAAACAGAGCTCCCGATTCAAACACAAGTACACTCAAAAGATGCTGAGCAAAGATCACAGTGAAAATAAAACCACTCAATTACAGTCAGTGTGGAGGGTCGTTTAAGCGGAGGGAGACTGTGCGAACAAACGAGAGGAAAACCACTTCTGTAGGTTTAAATCCATTTAAACGGGTGTTGCTTTCTATAATATGTATGCCGAATATAAGAGTACGTCCTACTGACTAAGGTGTGGTGTTGAGTCAAACTCGTGAGGTTTGTGTTTTCATGTAAACGTCATATTAATTGATTTCCACATGGAGTTTGGCGATATTACGGAGCTTCTGTCTCTTACATTAACTGAGTACAGTGAAGATATCTGAGCGTAGATGATAAAAACATAAAATAACCTTTACTTTGAGAAAATACCAGAACATTAATATTCATTAAATATGTATTTATTCTTTCTGTCTGAAGCCTTCAGTGTCTTTGGCAGCTAGCTACCACATGCTAACGCTGCTAGCACACCACACCCATCAGCGTCAGAGTTAAAAATAAATATAAAATAACAACAAGGTTTCGGAGGAGAATCAAAGGTTGTGTTGAGAGGAGGTGACTCACCGTGACAACATGGCGCGGACAGATTTAATCACCGGAATGTCTGTGGACAACTTCAGGTGTTAGCCATGAGTGTTAGCATGTTTGAATCAGCTTCTTCTTCTTTAGTTTAATGGCGGACCGCGAGCCATCGTATGAGCTGCACAGCGCCCCCTGCTGTATCAGACTATAAACGGCATATTTACCAAACTGCATAATAATAAATACAAAACCATAAAATTAACTTCTGTTTTTTTAGGTCAGTTTATTGAATATGTTAAAATAATACAGACAGAAAATAAAAATAAAAATAAAATCAAATTCAGCAACAAATGAGAGACTCACTCAAATATTAAAGGGTTAGGGGGAAGAAGATTTCTGCCCCTACCCCCTCTTATTTTTTATTTTTTATACATTAATCATAGAAAATAAAAGCTGAATTAACAGCACTCAGGGTTATGATATGTATCTAAACAAATCAAGCCTTTTAATAATCAGAGGAGATAAACCAAAACCATCAAATAAGAAATAACCAAATAAGAAATCACTGGTCCGTCTTATAATCGTCCGACGTTTCGTCTCTGAGGAGTTTATTTTTAGTTTGGATAAAGTCAGTTTTTTAGCTCATCATCAACAGACCAACACCTTTGTTTTGTAACACAGGGAAGTTTTGCATTTGTTCTTATTGGTGGTTTTTGAATATACCCTCACCAGCCACTTTATTAGGTACACCTGTTCAACAGCTTATCAATGTAAACAGCTAATCAGCCAATCAGGTGTCAGCAGCTCATTAACATTTAGTCATGTAGACATGGTGAAGACGAGCCGCTGAAGTTCAAACGCAGCATCAGAATGATGAAGAAAGGTGATTGAAGTGACTTTGAACGTGGCATGGTTGTTGGTGCCAGACGGGCTGGTCTGAGTATTTACTGGGATTTTCAGCACAACCATCTCTAGGGTTTACAGAGGATGGTCCCAAAAAGAGAAAATATCCAGTGAGCCAAAATGCCTTGTTGATGCCAGAGGTCAGAGGAGAAT
>NC_065529.1:12687266-12696054 GCF_006386435.1 Epinephelus moara
GTGAAGCGTATCTCCGGTCTCATCTACGAGGAGACCCGCGGTGTGCTCAAGGTCTTCCTGGAGAACGTCATCCGTGACGCCGTCACCTACACCGAGCACGCCAAGAGGAAGACGGTGACCGCCATGGATGTGGTGTACGCTCTCAAGAGGCAGGGCCGCACCCTGTACGGCTTCGGAGGTTAAACTGTCACTGACCCGCTGATACTCAACAACACAAAGGCTCTTTTAAGAGCCACACACTCTCACCTGAAGAGACACGTCCTCCTGTGCTTAATAATCACTGTGTTGGTTTAAAGTCTCAATGATCATGAACAATGTGAAGTGATAACTGACTCTGGGTGGTAAAACAAAATGTCGGTGTCTTGTAACGTCTCAATTTCGGGACCACAGAGAACAACGTGCGATAATGTGTCCCTTTCCGCCGAATACAAGAGTAGCTTACGTCTCACTGACTCAGGTGACGTCTTGAGTCAAACTCGTCAGGTTTGTGTTTCCGTGTAAAAGTTAATTAAGTGATTTCTAAGTGGAGTTTGGTGACAGAGCAGCTCTTCTGTTTCTTACGTTAACGCAGTGACTGGTTGACAAAGCCCAACATAACCTTTACAACCGTCCCTTAAAGTACACAGTTGTTTGTATTTATACTCGGTGTGTGTCTTTGTCACTACAGTTACACCTCCAAACACAGGTTGGGCTTTCTGTCAAATGCTGTAAAGTTTAGTTGATTCAAAACACATTAAACACATTAACGTGGCTCAACAGAGACAATTTCAAACAGAAATAAGGGAGCAGGAAGTTGTAACTCATTCTGATTGTGACCTCAGAAATCTTATTCTCTGGGCCCAAAATTTAAACCTTATTGGTGACAGATTGCAACTGAGATTCATCAGAATATTGAAATGGAGAAAGTCCACTGACTACATTATACTGAAACTGCCACACAGACAGAAATGTTTATTAAAGATACTACTGGCAGGAAAAAGCCAAAACTCGCAAATGTTTGCATGTTGATCCTCCAACATCAGACCAGCAGCTGCAGATTATAAACCAAATCCAGCTCGAGCTGGAAAATGTACAAAATATAATGTGAGAAATGGATCATGTATAAACAGCAGTGAGAGAAGAGTGACAGTGTGTGCTGAGCTGCACGGTCAAATGATATGAACATGAAGAAAGAAAAGAAAAACTGATGGACATGTTTTATACAGACGTGTTTATGTGTGTGAGAGGGTTGAAATATGTACAAGGGCCCATTTGCACATGTGCAGAAATTAGTGAAAGGAGAAAAGTTGTAAGAAAACAAGTTAAAAACAAGAAAATGACCTGAACAAGGAACAATAAAACTAAACTATAATAATAATAATAACACAAAAATAATTTCCCCCTATTTTTAAAATTATTTTTCCAAAGCTATTATTCATTTTTTTTAAAATAAAGAAATACTGATGGACATGTTTTATAAAGACGTGCATTTTTGTTAGAGGTTCAAAATATGTAAAAAGAGAAAATTAAAAACAAGAAAAAGAGATTAAAAATTATAATGACAATATAATAATGTAAGACGATTCTAAAATGTAATAATGATAATAACAATAATAATTACAAAAATAGCTTTTTACCCAATTCTTAAAATAATTTTCCGAAGCTTTTGTTTATTTAAATAGGCCATTATTTATTTTTATTATTTAAGTTAAAGTTAGAAAAAGTAAAGCTAATATTTGTTTCAAAAAAAAGAGAAGAAAAACTGATCAGCATGTACATTTGTGTTACAGATTTTAAATATGCAAAAAGTGCACATGTGCAGAAATTAGTGAAAAGAGAAAAAGGAGCAAGAATATGACCTGAAAATATTAATATTATATATATATATATGTATTATATATATATATATATATATATATATATATATATATATATATATATATAATACATATATATGTGTGTGTACAGTATGTATATATTTTTAGGCTATTTATTATTTTTAGGTCATGTTTCTGTTTCTTCATTTTGTCATAGTCACCTCATGTGTGATGTCTGGTTTCACTTCCTGCCTTTGTGTGTTTTCCCATCTGTGTGATGGTCTGCCCCACCAAGGTGTGTTTTCACCTGTTCCTCACAGAGATCCACTGATTTATCGGCAAATTTGTGTCAGCAGATATCCGACTGCCATTGGCCTTATCGGCAAATAAGATGACATTTACAGATGGCAGTGGCTGATGTTTTTTCCTTGTGTCACATCAATTTTGTGGAGGCTAAAAAGCAGGGCTCTAGGCTAATGGTGTCCCATTGTCCTGATACAATAGAAAACAGATTTGGGATGAATAGAGAGCTATTCTGGTATGCCTTTGGGATGAAAGGATGCAGTAAACTCACTATCAACACATCAGCTGTTAGCTGTTAGCAACCAGTGGCCAGAACTAACTGCTGACATAGGTTGCATTAAGTTACATAGTGATGTATTCAAGATCTACTCAGTGAAAATGAGCATTTGGGCAAAAGGGGAANGGTGAGGCCTCCCGTCTGGCTCACTACAACAAGCGCTCCACCATCACTTCCAGGGAGATCCAGACCGCCGTCCGCCTGCTGCTGCCCGGGGAGCTGGCCAAGCACGCCGTGTCTGAGGGCACCAAGGCCGTCACCAAGTACACCAGCTCCAAGTAAACACCTCTGCTCTCACTCAGCGACACAGCTACAACACAAAGGCTCTTTTAAGAGCCACACACTCACACTCTGCAGAGCTTGTCCTGTTATTGGTCCCTGAATATGAAACGTGCAACAGCTTCATCTCCAGGTCGGATTAAATTGATTATGTCTTCCTCAAACAATTCTACACACACACACACACACACACACACACACACACACACACACACACACACACACACACACACACACACGGCTCACTGGAAACATGTGGTAGTAAGAGCAGCAGAGCGTCTTTGATAGATGTGGTTCTATTTCGTATAGCGCGCGGGGATAAACCCAATAGCGACAGCTCTCAGAGGGCTGCGCCTATACTCATAGAATCTGGGGTTACAGTACGTAACCAACGTTCAGACTGTACTGAGACACAGTTATGAATAAAGTCCTTGTTTTTACCACAAACAGCAGAGTTCATTCAGTGTGACGGAGCACTGCACAACATCAGGACCGAACATCTGCACCTGCAGGACTCCAGAGTTTAGGAACAACTCAACATGTTCTTTAAATCATCAAGTGTTGTAAATAATTATAATAATAAAGCATTGATCATGTCTCTAAAGACACTGAGTGACGTCAGCGCAGCATTTCAGTGTCAATATTTTCTGCACATCAATATTTGATAACATAAACGTGTGTTTAAAGGCGAACAGTGAAGAACACCTGAGTCTGATTGTGTCTGCAGCGTTGCCAGGTGGGATATGTAGGATTATCGTACCAGAGACTCAAAATGATCGTATTTTGAGTATTTTATCGTTCATCCGTCATAACCAAAATAACAACCCTACTGATGCGCTATAGGCAGCTATACAACAGTTAGTTCCGACCGAGTAATCTGATTGGACGAGAGGCATTCCGTGAGTGCTGATATAACATCACTGGGACTTGTAACAGTAAAATCACTCCGCTCACAGGTGGAGATGGATATTTTCCCCAAAATTACATTTGAATTAAATTGTGAGTGGTCGTCAGGAGAGGACGAGGAAAAGGAAAGCCAGGACTCTTGTGTGCAGACCTCCAGGTGTGTTTGAATCCGGCCGTGCCAACATCCAGGGGCCTGTTGTTCGAAACCTAGATAAGGGATTAAGCTGGGATATGTTGGTTATCCTGGTTTAATTTAGCGTTGATTCAGTTCGACAGCCGAGGCACATATGTTGCCATGGAGATTTATTCTGTGCACTTAGCCTGGTCCCGACCAGTTTTTTTTGTGGAGCTACATAACATACTTAAATAATTTATTTCATCACCTTTTGTTAACATTTCCTTACTCAGCATTGCTGTTTAAGCTGTTGTTGACCTGTTGTATAAAAGCAACATCACACTGGAGGGAGTGACGTTGGACTGTATATCGTCACGGCTGTTACACAGTCCAACGTCACTCCCTCCAGTGTGATGTTGCTTAAATATAGTCACTCTAGTGTTTACTTTATTTTCTATTTTCCTTGCTTCTGTTTTTCTTCTTCATCTGTTTTGAATCTCATTCTCGCACGACTTTGAAGTGCGATTGGCTGGAAACATGTCACATGGGAACAGATGCCTTCAGGGCTCACAAAAAACTCCGGCATACTGATGACAACCACATATTCATGAAACGGTCAAATTATCGTACATTTGGCCTTTTTTGGGATTATTGATCGTACACCTGCGATAATTATCGTACACCTGTCTCACTTTGAGTCTCAAAGGCCCAATCCCAAACCGGCCCCTATCCCCTCGCCCTATTCACTCCCCCTCCGTTTGCGCGGTCACGCGGAGCTTCGCCATATTAAGGGCCGTCCCAAACCAATTATCGCTGAGTGCGAGTGGACTGCTCAGCCCTTGGATAGCGAGTGTGCATCAGTGCAGACTTCTGATGAGCCCAGCAGGAAGCGCAACATCACAATGGAGGAAACAACGTACAAATGTAAGAGTTCCGTCTTTCTACTTTGTAAAATATTTTAGATCAAACACACACATTTGTTTTCCTCACACTGACTTTACAGTCTCAAACAAACTCACAGAATGTTTGGTGTCAAAAGATAAAAACCTACACGTCCATATGCTCAAATAAACTATTTAAAACTGTCTAAACACTTCCTCATCCCATTCTCATGATTTTTAAAAAATATATATATAATTCTGTGTTCACAGGGACAGAAGAAAAAACAAAGCAGTTAATCGATCTACGGATTAAAAATGAGAGTCTCTTCACTAAAAAGAGGAATGCTGCAAAGCAGGATGGGGGAAGACTGCCCAGATTAATGAATGACGTTCATCTGTAAATGTGTGAACTGTGTCTAGAAAATATGAACAAGTTAATTACTTTGATTACACTGCACTGTATCTCTTATCTGACGTATCCAAGTTTATTTTTAATATAACTCATTTTAATTAATATTTAAAAAAAAAACATTTTTATAGCCTGTTGCTCTATTTTGCTTTCACAAAGCGTCTGTCGGTATCCATGGTTACATCTGCTTCCTTCTTCCGGTAGAGTGGCGAGGGCGTCCCATCTGTTTGGCTTCTCTTTCACACTTCCCCTTAATCAGGAGTGCCCTCCACAGCTGCGAGTGTAACTTGATTTGGAGTGACACTCGGTAGAGAAGTGGTAGTGGGTAGGGAGTGGTTTGGGATTGGGCCAAACTCTCTCTTTAGACCAACCTCTGTGCGCGCGCTTTATATTTCGAATTTGTTTTGACCAATAGCTGATGAGCCTGAGTGCGCGTGCTCATTGGTCCCGGCCTGGACCAATGAGCGCCGCCCTGTCTCCGGCAGCTCCTTTATAAGGCGGCTGTTGACAGTGTGTCAGTATTCCTTGTTTCGCTGTGAACACACAGAGAGCTAAAAAACCAAGATGGCAAGAACCAAGCAGACCGCCCGTAAATCCACTGGAGGAAAAGCTCCCAGGAAGCAGCTGGCCACCAAAGCTGCCCGCAAGAGCGCCCCGGCCACCGGCGGAGTCAAGAAGCCTCACCGTTACAGGCCCGGTACCGTGGCTCTCCGAGAGATCCGCCGCTATCAGAAGTCCACCGAGCTGCTCATCCGCAAGCTGCCCTTCCAGCGCCTGGTCAGGGAGATCGCTCAGGACTTCAAGACCGACCTGCGCTTCCAGAGCTCCGCCGTCATGGCTCTGCAGGAGTCTAGCGAGGCTTACCTGGTGGGTCTCTTCGAGGACACTAACCTGTGCGCCATCCACGCCAAGAGGGTCACCATCATGCCCAAAGACATCCAGCTGGCCCGCAGGATCCGCGGGGAGAGGGCTTAGACTCAGCCCGCACCAGCTGAGACTGATCTCAGACCACTCTCAGTAAAACCAACGGCTCTTTTAAGAGCCACATACACACACACTAACAGAGCTACACGTCCCCTGACACACACTGGTAACATCACAGCATGCACGTGATCAATCCAGCAACTATTTAAATCTCCCACCATCGTGCTGCGTTCATGTGCTGTCAGTAACTATTTAAACCTCCACCATCGTGCTGCGTTCAGGTGCTGTCAGTAACTATTTAAACCTCCCACCATCGCGCTGCGTTCAGGTGCTGTCAGTATTAGGTTTTGATGATCACACTTGTTCTTCTTTGATCTCAGTCACTTCCCCCGGTGTCTTTCACTACAGTCTTTACTACACAAGGTCAAACCCAACATTTTCATGCCGTCTCTCCGGATGGAGCAGGAGTGTGACGTCCACACGAGGTGACGTCACACCGTTTTACTGTTGCTTCACTAACTGTTAAACAGGAAGAGTTAAAGCTTCAGCTGGTTTCCCTCTGATGGTTCTAAACAGTGTTAAGATATAAATGTTTTTTGTAACAGTTAAAATACACAGAAAATGGCTCACAGTTCAGTGTGTGTTTGCACACCGTGATTTAGAGACAGAGAGGCAGCGTCACACACTTTATTTGCACAAATTTAACCCTTTACCCGCCATTACATCCTCACTCATGATTTATTTTCTTACGTTTTTATTCCTCTTCAGGCATGTTTAAAAAAATGAAGTTCATTTTTTAAACATGTATTCACTCGTATGGACAGCATGCGTTTAATATGTAAACCAATTAAAAGATGATATATATCATGTGAAACTATACAAAAATAGATTTTAATGCTGTTTAACTAGTGTGTTCATATTTTTTGACAAATTCTAATACTGTTCAACAACATGCAAAAGTGTTGAACTGTGCTCCTGAAGTGGGATTTCTAGCTGTGCAGCAGAACCTCTGTGTGTCTGTCACTCTGCAGTTACACCTCCAAAACACTAGTCAGCGGCGACAGAGGTCTCTGTGGCGTGCTGTCAAGTTTAGACGATTCACACTGTTTTTTTTGTATTTTTCAAAAATGTAAGATAACATAAAATAGACCTTTATTGATCCCACAATTGAGAAATTCTAGTGGGTTAGGGTTTGGATGATGTTTCCTTACTTTGTACTTGTATTAGTCCACCCTGTGGACAGGCTCTGCTGCAATCAACATTTATTAACTGGACTGGTTTTTGGGTGAGTGAGTTCAGGAAGTGTTTGAGAGGAGCCTGTCCGCCATCTTTGTGTCTCTGCAAAATGGAGTGCATTCATATTAATTTTACACAGTTATTAATATATATTTTAATATGTTAATAGACCAGACAGGATCAGAGTCTTTAGTTCAGTGTGTGTGGCTCTTAAAAGAGCCGTTTGTTTGTTTGTTTGTTTGCAGCCGGGTGTTTACTTCTTGCTCTGCTTCTCCGTCTTCTTGGGCAGCAGGACAGCCTGGATGTTGGGCAGCACGCCGCCCTGAGCGATGGTGACTCCGCCCAGCAGCTTGTTGAGCTCCTCGTCGTTGCGGACGGCCAGCTGCAGGTGACGGGGGATGATCCTGGTCTTCTTGTTGTCGCGGGCAGCGTTCCCAGCCAGCTCCAGGATCTCAGCGGTCAGATACTCCAGCACCGCCGCCAGGTACACCGGAGCTCCGGCACCGACCCGCTGAGCGTAGTTCCCCTTCCTCAGGAGCCTGTGGACACGGCCGACAGGGAACTGAAGTCCGGCACGAGATGAACGGCTCTTCGCCTTAGCTCTCGCCTTCCCGCCTTTTCCTCCACGACCAGACATCTTGTTTAATTTTTATTCGTCAACAACGATCAAAATTTACTAACTCACCGCGCTAGCTCACTCTATATATTCTCCCAGCTGCTCTCTGATTGGTCAGAGTGGGCGCATCTATAATCGTCCAATCAGAACACAGCTCAAGTGACGTTCCTGTATTTACCACAAAGCGCGCGCTCAGAGCCGTTAGATGAGTCACACGGCCTGAGCTCAGGACCGCCTTATACACATGTCCCAGTTACAGTAATTCAAATCAATATAAATCAAATACGTGTCACCTGTCAGTGTGAACAGGAAGTGACTTTAAATGTTACAGTTACACTAATTTATAAAAATAATTCCTGAATGTTAGAAAACCTCATTAAGTGTCACCCAACAGTTACTGTGTGTTTTCTGCTGAGCTGCGTGACAACCTAGAGGCAGAGTGACAGCAGGTCAGAGATCAGAGATCATTGATCAGATACATGTCAGCTGTCAGTGTGAACAGTATGTTAGTTATTTCACTTCTGAAATCTTCATGATGTGCAGGGGCCTAAATATAGACAGTGTCAGCAGTGTGGATGCACTGGGGCCCGAGGAGTGAGGGGGCCTTTGCGAAGGATTCAGACTGCCGCCATGGCACTATACACCTGTGTATAAAAAAAAATAAAAATTAAATTGAAAACAGTGCTGTTTGCTTTAAAAGACAAAGCCATTTTCAACATGATTTTCTTTTCTTCCCTTTTTGGGTTAAAGACTCAGTGGCAATCTATAACAAAATTATATGCTATTCTAATTAAACTATAAAAATACTGATTAATCGAGATAAATAGTGACTGCAGGAAACAGGAAACTGCCGGGTTTACTTGGTCAACCCTGAGAGCTCTGCTCTTGTTGTTTTGCAATAAGTAATAACTGCACAGATTCAAAGCAGACTCTACCTGCTGAGGCGGCTCAGGTCTTTTGGAGTGCAGGGGGCGCTCCTGAAGACCTTCTTTGACACTGTGGTGGCATCAGCCATCTTTTACGGAGTGGTCTGCTGGGGCAGCAGC
>NC_065529.1:12699161-12718632 GCF_006386435.1 Epinephelus moara
ACACACTATATATATATATATATATATAGTGTGTATATATATATATATATATATATACACACACTATATATATAGTTTGGTAGTGTGGATACTGGAAGGCACACTTAGTGCCACCGCCCATATCCATGTAACCTGACTCTGCTAATAATTCATAGCTCCTAAAATATATATGTATATGTATAATGACTCATTTCTTATTTTCTTTTATATTTTTGTCATATACAGGTGTGCGACGATGATTGCTGGGAACATGTCTGCTGATGTTGTCTAATATCAAGATGATGTGATGAGATGATCCACAGAGCAGTCATGAGTTTTAAATCTAAAAGCAGCAGGAAGGAAGGACAAGAGATAAGCTCCGTGAATTATATTAATATGGCTTTTTATAAACTGTGTGTGTGTGTGTGTGTGTGTGTGTGTGTGTGTGTTCCTTACACCACTGCTGACGTGTCTAACTACAGTTATTCTCTTTATGAGTGAGAATTATTGTATTATTGTATTTTATATTTCCCTGCAGCCTCTCACAGTGACAGCAGATCAGCTGATAGACGCAGCCCTGATGACAGGACATGTCCTCACCTGTACACACGGAGCAGCTCTGACAGGAAGTCAAAGTGTGTTTGCTGTCACCAGAATAACTTCAGTTTATAACGAACCCATCCACAGCAGATGGTTGTTTTTACACTGAGCCTCTGGACAAACATGTGATCCAGCTGAAAACGTCCTTTAGCGGGGCTGTGACGCGTTTTAAACCGTTTCAGGAGAGAAATGATCCGGAGAAGCCGCCGAGCAGCGCTGGTCCCGGCGGGGAGTAGGTGAGGTTTGGAGGCTCGTCGGACAAAATGCAGAGAGCACCAGAGCTCCACATGACCTGGATATGAAGAGACAGCTGTCCGCTATCAGCCCCTCCTCTGTCGGCCTGCAGCTCCGCTCACACCGCCCGTTAGGAGCGATTTATCGGTGCGGAGAAAACACAAGCTGCACGGCTGCACGGACACACAGGATGAGCTGAGTCTCTACGGTTCTCACCGCGCACTTAAAGACTCCGCCTGCTCAGAGCCGCTCAGACTCTGTGTTACAGGATCATGGCAGAAGTAGAGACAGCTCCGGCCCAGGCTCCAGCTCCAGCCGCCGCCCCTGCGGCCAAACCAGGCAAGAAGGCGACTTCTAAACACAAATCCAAATCGAAGTCTAGCTTGTCCGTCGGTGATCTCATCTGCAAAGCTGTGGGTGAGTCCAAGCAGAGGGGTGGCGTGTCTTTGGCTGCCATCAAGAAGTACCTGAATGCTACCGGATACAATGTGGAGAAGAACAACACCCGGGTCAAGACCGCCCTCAAGAATCTGGTGGAGAAGGGGATTCTGGTCCACGTTAAGGGGAACGGGGCCTCCGGTTCCTTCAAGCTAGGCAAAAAGGCCGAACCCAAGAAGTCAGGGAAGGGATCCGCTGCTTCAGGCAGTAAGCCCAAACCAAACAAGCCCAAGACAGCGGCCTCGAAGTCCAAGACAGCGGCCTCGAAGTCCAAGACAGCGGCCTCAAAGTCCAAGACAGCGGCCTCAAAGTCCAAGACAGCGGCCTCAAAGTCCAAGAAGTCAACACCCTCCAAGAAATCTCCTGGCACCAAGGTGACGAAACCTGCAGCGGCCAAGTCAAAAGCCAAGAAGACTGCAGAGAAGCCCAGTAAGCCGACCAAGAGCACTAACAGAAAGAAACCTGCAGTTAAAACGGCTCCAAAGAAGTCATCAAAGAAGTGAGCTGTCACTCTGCTGAATTAAAACCACAAAAAGGCTCTTTTAAGAGCCACCCACACCTTCCTGACAGAGCATTACATCCTGACTGTCATCACTCACAGCTGAGTTTAGGATAGGAGCTACAGGAATAAAGAAAATTAAACACATTTAAAACATGTATTAGAGAGATATTAAAATTATTTAAAAGAAAAGCACAGAAATAAACACATTTAAAAGGAGTGTCCGTCAGATTTACTGTAGCTGTGTTAATGTCACATTGTCGCTGTTAACACTTTGTCTTCACTTCATGTTTCAAATCCAGATGACGGTGAAGGTCACCAGCATCGGTTGATCTGACACAAAGGTGGCACAGTAAATTCAAAATGGCTGACTTCCTGTTTCTGGTTTTAGGGCAGGCTCCAAGAGGCTTTTTTGTACGTCTTGGGCTGTTGCATATGCCCACCAATTGTCATATCTCTAGGAAAAATATACGGCCAGGGCTGCTCCGTCAAAAAAAGGGTGCTACTGAGCCACCATGCTGCATTAAAGCAAATAAATAATTAAAAAATCATATCAGACAACATGATATAAGACTTCTGATGTGTGAGTTTTCAAGCATCCCTTGCCTCTTAAAAACAATTTCCCTTTTATATGGCGAATAAGGCGTTGCCACGGTGACAGCATTTGATGAAAACTCAAAAGCGTCATTTCTGAGTATCATCGAGGTCTTGGGACTTTTCTCAGCAAATCTGAGGTGGGTCTGATTAACCTGCTGGAAGAGGGACATCAAAGAATGAAAATAGTCGGTTTCTGTTGCCAGCAGGTGGCGCTATGACGGTGATTCAGTGTTGCTCTGTAGATGTTTTCAGGGCTGGACTGTCCTTAGTGTGTGAAGTTGTGGAGGGACGCCTACGTGGAGTCAAGTTACAGCAACTTTTGTCATCATGTCCACACATCAAAATTCACCGCTATGCCACAGCGACACACTTCGACGAAAACGCACAATTTTTATGATAAAGCATCATCAAGGTCTTGGGTGTATTTTTCCCAATTTTGACATGAATCTGGTCAAATTTGTAGGAGATGTATAAAACGTGTAAGAATATCCGACCATGACATAGATCTATATTTACAAAGATACTGCACTATTCTACATTGCACTAAACCACTGGATAAATTTGGCATCTGGTACGGAGTCAGAAAGTACAAGGTCAAGATGCACAAAGACAGAACCGGTCAAAATATTGCAATACCAAGTTCCGTCTCTCTTGGACCGTATAACATCATATACCCCGGACAGTCATCCAGCTGCTTCATATGCAACAGTACCGACCATCAGGTAAAACAATGTCACACTGTCAAATGCTGGAAGTGCGGCGATTTGGGTCACAAGGCCAAAGACTGTTCAGCAGAAGGCTTGTGCAGCCTGTGTGGAGGAACAGGTCACACGTTCTTCGCCTGCTCTCACTGCTTTGCAAACAAAGCAAGAGCACAGAAACAGCCGGGTCTACCGCCGACGCACCAGCGGCTGCCCGGTCTGTTGTCGGATGAGCAGCCTGACACTCCCCCTGTCTAGCTGCCGCAGCCCAGCAGTCAGCCTGCCTATCAGCAGCAGCCCTCCAGAGAGTCCACCATCGAGCATCGTCAGCGGCAGCCCCGCCCTCAGCAGCAGCGTGACACTCCACCTGTCCAGCAGATGCAGGAGCAGCCCGGCACTCAGTCGGCTCAGCGGCAGCCCTGCCCTCAACCTGCCGCTCGGCAGCAGCCCCCCGGAGAGTCCACCAGTGAGCAGCGTGACACTCCACCCGTGCAGCAGCAGCAGCAGCACCTTCCTGTAGCGGAGCTACAGCCACCAGCCCCTCCTGACGACATCTCCTTTCTGTCAGGTGAGGGCAGTTTAGTTATTGACAGTGAAGAAGGGAGTGATAACAGTGATGTAGAGAGTGTTGATGAAAATGATGAACAAAGATATGAAAGTGCCAGCGAGAGCCCCAGCTCTGAGTTCAGTAGTGACATGTTGACAGCTGGCCAGCAGCACGCCCTCCCTTCTCCTCCTGATGCAGAGTCTGCTTCGTCCGAGAGTAGCTCCTTCTCCCCCACACCTGAGTTTCCTGCTCCGAGCAGTAATGAGTCAAACAGTGAGGTCCTGACTGAGTTAGTTGGAAAGAAAAGGCCAGCTCACTTTACCTCCCATAAAAAGGAGAAACGGCTTGATGACAAGCCTACACCTTAAGACTGACATAAACTACCATGGGTTTTCTTAAAGGTGCCACCTGGAATGCTCGTGGTATTCAGACTATGTCATTAAGAAAGGACAAAACTGAATATCTACTCAATACTGACTTTGACATCTTATGTACTCAAGAACTGAGACTGAATATGAACAATGATGCTGAAGATGTTAGTAAACTGTGGCAGAGTGGGAAATGTGTAATGTAAAGCTGATGGTGCTGGTATATTTTCAGACATCATGATGTTAACATAATCAGAAGAAGAGATATTATTCCATGAAGACTTCTGATGCTGGATTGTTATTATCAGGGTGAAAAATATGGTGTTATTAACCTGTACACAGCGCCAGATGCTCGTAAGAAAGTCCAGCTATTTAAAAGACTTCGAGAATTGTTATTGGTTGGATTTACAATTATTTTATGTGGAGATTTTAATACAGTAACAGATGACAATGACAGGTGCAGCACAATAGCATTTAAACTGAGCCCAGAAGGTAAACTCTTAAAGAAATCTGTAATGAAGTTAAATGAACAGATGTATGTGGAGCTGTTCATCCTTCTGGACTTTATTTTACAAGGTTTGACACTAAAACCAAAACTCGTATCGATAGGATTTATTTGTCTTCACATTTTAAGGTATCCCATTGTTTTCAGTGACTTCTCTGATCACTTCTTAGTGAAAACATTTCTGTCATGTGGAACCTCCACTAACAGAGGTTTCTGGAAACTTAACACCCAGTGTTTAAAGCACATAGATTTATTAATAGAACTGAAACAAGAAATCCGTAAAATAATACAGCTAAAAAGTCTATCCAAATCTGATATTAAATTGTGGGAAATATTAAAACATAGAATAAAAGATTTCTTTAAATATAAATGTAGAGAAATAAATGTAGTTAGAAATACAAATTATGATATATTAATGAAGACATATATTAATTTTAAACAGAAGAAGGAACGATCTATTGCAGAGGAAGAAACTATGTCAGATATTAAATTTCAACTAGATAAATATAACAATGAACTGTTGTATGGTATCTATAACCAGTCAGAATTTGAGGGCAGAGGAAATTTAATTCATGCAATTAAATCAAGACACAAACGAATCCAAAGTAAATTTATTAAATCTATTAAAAATAATTTAGGTGATACTGTCCATGGTGAAAAGCAGAAAAGAGAAGTGATCAGAGACCTTTGTGCTGATGCATATAAAAAATAGAAATAGAAGTTGACTGTGTAAATATTTTGTTAAAACATGTCCCGTTATACAGCTCTCTGACCTTCACTGAACTCACTGGTAATATCCGAAAAGATGAAGTGGTGAATGCTATTCAACAATTAAACTCTGGTAAAAGTCCTGGTCCAGATGGACTGCCCACTGAGTTTTATCAGTTATATATTGATGATGTAATTGATCTCCTCACTGCGATGTTTAATGAAGGTTTAAACAGCGGCTGTATGGACTCATTTTATCAAGGAGTTTTATGTTTGTTGTATAAGAAAGGTGATGACACTGACATAGATAACTACAGACATATAACTATTATGAACACAGATTATAAAATACTTGCTAAAATAATTATGAATAGATTACATGATATATTAGATAAAATCATAGATAAAGAACAAACCTGTGTGATTGAAGGAAGATTAATGTGGGATAACCTGAGCATCCTTAGAGAAACTGTGTCCAAACCAGACAAAGGATGCTTTATTATTGGGCTCGATCAAAAGAAAGCCTTTGATTACATTTCCAGAGATTACCTCTGGGCTGTTATGAAGGCTTATGGTTTCCCTGGTAACGTTATTCATGTAGTTAAGTGTCTGTATATGAAGTCCAGTGTCTGTGTTAATGTAAATGGTGTTTTATCTGAGCCCTTTGAGGTCGAGAGAGGGGTCAGACAGGGCTGCCCTCTTAGTGCTGCCTTGTACATTTTGGCTATAAGCCCTTTGATCAAATTAATCAACTCTGAAAGTTTAATCTCTGGTACATGTGTGGGTCACATGCCCAAGTTTACAGCAATTGCTTACGCTGATGATGTCACTGTTATTATAAAGAACTTATTGGAAATGGACGTTCTAACTAATCATTTAAACCTGTATGAACTAGCATCTGGTGCTAAGTTGAATCATAGTAAAACAGAGGGAGTTTGGATCGGAGACGAGAGGGACAAACCAAACATTAATGTTCAAATTAACCACGAAATAAAAATTTTGGGTTTGACATTCAGTAGTAATGATTGTAGTGAAAGAAACTGGGAGCAAAAACTGACTGAAACCAAAGAAGAAATAAAAAAATGGGAGAACAAAGGTACCAGTTATAAAACCAGAATCAACATCATTAAAACTTTCATCCTGTCCAAACTCCTCTGTCCAAACTCCTCTTTCTGGCTAACATCTTTCCTCCGTCAGAGAAAATGATTATGAAATTAAATATAGTGTTAATCTAGTGTGGGGTACAACCAGAGAGGTCACTAAAAGAGAAATAATGTATAAAGGTAAGGAATATGGGGTTTTGGGGGCTGTAGACCTGGGCATTAAATTAAAGGTCGCTTTTGTTAGAAATGTATCTGCTGCATTCCTCAGAAATGCTCTCTGGATAGGGAACAGATCATTGTGGAGAGAAAGGAGAGGGAGAGACAGAACTGGCCCATATTATAAATTATTATATGCTGATTATCTAATGGAACACCAACATTTAAATATTGATTGGTGTAGTTCATCCAACAAATGTATTTTTAATACAATTCATAATTATAAATATGGAGGCCTTATAAAATATAAACACATATCTGATAATTATAGCAATGAAGTGATAAATATATTAAAAAATAAAACCATGTCAGAGAGCATCAGAGACAACAGATGGCTGACATCAGTGGGCAGACTCCCAGTGAGAGCAGTTGGTACGTTACCACCAAAATATGTCCAATGATCAACTGCTGAAACTCAAGAACATCTGCTAATGAACTGTTACAGAGCACAAGAGGTGTGGAGCATTTTAAAAGGTCTGGGTGTGAATTTTAAAATATGCTACAAATCTGTTATGTATGGACTTTTGGATGAGAAGATGCCCCCGAAACACAAAGAGCTGTTTCAAATGATCATCAGTGTAGTTTGTGTTAAAATATGGAAAACAAGATGTGCCATGACTCTACATCAGACTGTCATAGACAGCAACATGGTCGTGAGGCAGGTACTCACAGACCTGGACAAATCTAAGTGCCTCCCCTGGCACATCTTGGAACTGTAACTCTGACTAAAGGACACTTCCCATCCTTTTGGTTGTATTGTTGTCATGTATTGTGTTGTCTTATCTAATTTGTATGCTGATAAATTCTGTCTGTACTTGTGTTTGAAATGAAATAAAGTTTTTTTTTTTTTTTTAAAAAGCAAAGGAGGCAAAGGACTCGGTAAAGGAGGCAGGGCCGCACCCTGTACGGCTTCAGAGGTTAAACTGTCACTGACCCGCAGATACTCAACAACACAAAGGCTCTTTTAAGAGCCACACACTCTCACCTGAAGAGACACGTCCTCATGTTAATGATGTAATTTATCTGTTTAACATTGAATTATAGTGCAGTAGACTATATATTAATTTCATGGTTGAGATTCCTAATGCATACTAGATTATCACTTAAACGTGTCTCATAATGCTGTTCCTCAGTCATCTTGTAATCACCTGTATTTATTACAAACAAAAGCAGAAGCAATGCGGAAGAGAATAAGGTTAATAAAGTGAAAATATTAGGTTTGACCCTCTGTAACAAAGAATGTAGTGTTTGTGGTGTGGGAGGATGACATAACCCTTTCTAAATTGAAAAGGAAAACTGTGGTTGTCAATAACTGCTTCATGCTTCTTAGAACATATTTAATTCATATTAATATCATAGTCCAACGGTGTTTCAGGGACTTGTAATAATGTCTTTCATAGTTAAAATTAAATAAAACTTTTCAGACTTATGTGTAAATTGTATTTTATTAGTAACTTTTTAAAATCATAAGTAATATTAAATATCACAGTGTTTCAGAGACTTATTAGTGTTTTTAGTTTATTTATTTTTTAAATAAACTTTATTAAATTTCAATTAGATGTACAGACAGAATTTATCAGCATACAATTTAGATATAAGACAATACAAGACAACAATAGGCTACATACCAAAATGAGGGAAAATGTCAGTGTGTTTACAGCTTCAGTCATACAGGACTGTTTCAGAAACTCGTGTGCAGCGCATGCTCAGTCGCGTCTAGAGAAATAGCCAATCCTGTGCGAGTAACAGCACAGTAATATTTGCATGACACACGTATAAAGTGTATCGTCTCAGAGACAGAGTTATCGTATCATACTTCGTCAGACATCATCTGAAGCGAGAATGCCTGAGCCCGCCAAAGCACCCACTAAAGGCGCCAAGAAAGGCGTCACTAAACCGCCCAAGGGCAACAAGAAGCGGAGGTCCAAGAAGAGGAGGGAGAGCTACGCCATCTACGTGTACAAGGTGCTGAAGCAGGTCCACCCCGACACCGGCATCTCCTCCAAGGCCATGGGCATCATGAACTCCTTCGTCAGCGACATCTTTGAGCGCATCGCCGGTGAGGCCTCCCGTCTGGCTCACTACAACAAGCGCTCCACCATCACTTCCAGGGAGATCCAGACCGCCGTCCGCCTGCTGCTGCCCGGGGAGCTGGCCAAGCACGCCGTGTCTGAGGGCACCAAGGCCGTCACCAAGTACACCAGCTCCAAGTAAACACCTCTGCTCTCACTCAGCGACACAGCTACAACACAAAGGCTCTTTTAAGAGCCACACACTCACACTCTGCAGAGCTTGTCCTCTTCTGTCCAACTCTGATATAAAATTATAAATCTATATGATTATTAGTCAGACAATAACAGTTTGATTTTCTTGTATTTAGCTGTGTAAAAGAGTTCTTTTACTGAACAATCATGACACCGAGTTCAAAAAAATCCATAAGTCACTCTAATGGAAATTTATTGTTAATAGTGTAACCACATCGATGTTTAGCATAAATCTTTTGAGTAAATAAGGAAACTTAAAGAGGAAAATTGCTGATGTGACAGAAACATGAACAGTGAACCACAGTTATAATGAAGATAATAAAGTCGTCCTCAATTATTGGTGTCAATAAATAGACTTGTGTGTGCAGCTGAATCACTACAAATACACTCAATACACAAATATCAATCAATAGATATTATTTTTGTTTAATTATAGTCTCATGTGTAAACCATAGAAGTAAAAAAAACATTAAATGTGTAATACCTGTTTTTAAAGTTCTGTATTAAATGTGTATTAAATAATCCTGCTGACATGAAATATTAACATATTTCATTAGTGTAGTTTATTCTCAGTCAAAATGTGATGTGATACATGTTATATAAATATACCTCACACTTTGTCTATAAGGTAAATCACATTTTGATAATTTGTCATTAGTTATCAAACCTGAATATTATACAGACAGACTGAGCCTGGTTTTAACGACTCCACTGAGATAATGATAAACCAGTTAGTGTTGGTGAACTGTAATTTATTTTATGTTTGGAGAGTGTGTGATTTTTGATATTATAACCTGTGATGTGTTTATTCATTATAAAAAGGAGAACACAAAGAGAAGCAGCTTCACCCAGCACATTTATACCCTGGGACAGTGACGCTGCAGGTTGGTGAGATGAGGATGGAAATAAAATGTGAAATGAATCAAAATAAAAACACAATTGACTCCATCTTGTATTAATTCATGTATATGTTTGTATAATGACTTTAGAGTGGGAGGATTATGAGCAACAATGTCTTTGTTTGTAATAATTATAGAAAACTTTTCAAATAATAAGATAAGTTATTAATAAAATAACAATTTACACTCAAGTTTGAAAACAATTAATATTGATATTAATATCACAGTGTTTCAGGGACTTATTTTTTAAATAAACTTTATCAACTTTCAAGTACAAACATTAGAATGCCCACTGATATCAGCCATCCGATGTCTCTGGAATGATTTTACTTTTTAATATATTTATCACTTCATTGCTATAATTATCAGATACATATTTATATTTTATAAAGCCCCCATATTTAATATTATTAATTGTATTAAAAATTTGCTTGCTGGATGAACGACACCAATCAATATTCAAATGTTTGTGTTCTATTAAATAATCACCATATACTAATTTATAATACGGGACAGATCTGGCTCTCCCTCTTTCTCCACAATGATCGATCACCTGTCCAAAGAACATTTCTGAGGAGCAGCTGATCCATTAATGTAACGCCAGGTCTACAGCCCCCCATATCCCTGACCTGTACACATTAGTTCTCTGTTAGTTAATAATAATAATAATAATAATAATAATAATAACAATAACACATTTTATTTGGAGGCACCTTTCAAGTCACCCAAGGTCACCTTACAGAGCATAGAAGATAAAAGACATCATTAAAACAAAACATCAACATAACAACAAGTGTAGTGCACAGTGTCCAGTTAGAGTCAATATGCCAGTTTGAACAGGTGGGTTTTGAGTTGGGATTTGAATGATCTCAAAGCAACTGAATCGAACACAACTGGACTTGGTTTTGTCTTAGAAGACGTTTCACCTCTTATCCAAGAGGCTTCATCAGTTCATGCTTGTCTGACTAGGCTGGAACTAGTCTGACAAACTGGTGTGGAAACAACCCAGGTGTTGGGATTCACAGGACCACAGATGATTGACTAACCCGTCAGACTAGTTCCAGCCTAGTCAGACAAGCATGACGTGAAACATCTTCTAAGACAAAACCAAGTCCAGTTGCGTTCAATTCAATTGCCTTGAGATAACTATGACCTGGATGAATGAGAATATCCACAGGCACGATCTGAATGATGTGATGGAGTCTGACTGTCTTATGTGTGGGGGGAGGGAGTTCCAGAGTCTGGGTGCCGAGCAGCTGGGGTGGATTTGGAGCCAACGAGCAGGGCGTCTGTTTTATTGCCATTAAGCTTCTGGAAGTTCCTGCTCATCCAGCTCTGGATGTCTTCAAGACAGATGGTGAGGGAGGTGGGAGGAATGACAGTGGTGGGTTTGGAGGAGATGTAGACCTGTGTGTCGTCAGCGTAGCAGTGAAAATGGACCCCATGGTGATGGAGGATTGTGCCGAGGGGGAGGAGATAGATGATGAAGAGAAGTGGACCCAAGACTGACCCCTGGGGGACACCCAGTAAAACACCCGAACATCTCTCTCTAGTTACCTCTCTGCTGGTACCCCACACTGCATTAACACACTGTTTAATTTCATTTTCATTTCATCTGAAGGAGGAAAGATGTTAGCCAGGAAGAGGAGTTTGGGCAGGATGAAGGTCTTAATGATGTTGATTCTAGTTCTATAGGTGGTGCATTTGTTCTCCCAATTTTTTTACTTCTTTGATTTCAGTCAGTTTTTTCTCCCAGTTTCTTTCACTACAGTCTCTACAGCAAAATGTCAAACCCAAAATTTTCATTTCGTGATTAACTTGAACATTGATGTTCGGTTTGTCCCTCTCGTCTCCCTCTGTTTTATTTTGATTTAATTTAGCACCAGATGCTCGTTCATACAGATTCAAATGATTAGTTAACACGTCCATTTCTAACTGATTTTTTTATAATAACGGTGATGTCATCAGCACAGGCAATTGCTGTAAACTTGCACAGAGGACCTACACATGTACCAGAGATTAGACTTTCAGAGTTGATTATTTTGATCAAAGGGCTTATGGCCAAAATGTATAAGGCAGCACTAAGAGGCAGCCCTGTTTGACCCCTCTCTCGACTAACATATCACGGAATCTATTCATAATTCTTTTAGCAAGTATTTTATAATCTGTGTTCATAATAGTTTGTGTCATCACCTTTCTTACAACAAACATAAAACACCTTTGTTGAAAACAGTTGAACAATGGGATACCTTAAAATGTGAAGACACATAAAACCTATCGATACGAGTTTTGGTTTTAGTGTCAAACCTTGTAAAATAAAGTCCAGAAGGATGAACAGCTCCACATACATCTGTTCATTTAACTTCATTACAGATTTCTCTAAGAGTTTACCTTCTGGGCTCAGTTTAAATGCTATTGTGCTGCACCTGTCATTGTCATCTGTTACTGTATTAAAATCTCCACATAAAATAATTGTAAATCCAACCAATAACAATTCTCGAAGTCTTTTAAATAGCTGGACTTTCTTACGAGCATCTGGCGCTGTGTACAGGTTAATAACACCATATTTTTCACCCTGATAATAACAATCCAGCATCAGAAGTCTTCATGGAATAATATCTCTTCTTCTGATTATGTTAACATCATGATGTCTGAAAATATACCAGCACCATCAGCTTTACATTACACATTTCCCACTCTGCCACAGTTTACTAACATCTTCAGCATCATTGTTCATATTCAGTCTCAGTTCTTGAGTACATAAGATGTCAAAGTCAGTATTGAGTAGATATTCAGTTTTGTCCTTTCTTAATGACATAGTCTGAATACCACGAGCATTCCAGGTGGCAACTCATGTAAATGTTTCTGTCACATTAATTATTCTGGAGTGGGAGGGTTAAAAAACAGGAATGTCTTTGTTCATTTAAATTTTATTAAATTTAACAATCTGAAGTGTAAATTTGATTTACCTCGTTTCAAAAACATGAGTAATATTTATATTGTTATCAAAGCACATCACTGGTGGTTAGTTGGTAAGACGAGGATGAAATGGATGTATATATCATGTATGAATATCTTTATTTTGATTTTAAATGAATCAACATAAAAACAATTCACTACATTTTGTATTAATTCATGTGTATGTTTGTATAATAACTTTAGAGTGGGTTATGAGCAACAATGTCTTTGATACTAATGATTATGGAAAACTTTTCAAACGTTAGTGTAAATTGTTATTTTATTAATAACTTTTCCTCATTTTAAAACATAATTAATATTAATATGACAGTGTTTCAGGGACTTATTAGTGTCACAGTGTGTTTACACATTCAGTCACTTCTCATTCAGGACCGTTGGAAAGGCTCGTGTGGCGCATGCGCTGTTGCGTCTAGAGCGTGTCAGCCAATCCTGTACGAGCAACAGCACAGCCAAATTTGCATGAGGCGCATACAAGTTGTACCAGCTGTAGCACAGCCACATTACCCGTCGAACGACACTCATCAGACACAACCATGCCTGACGCAACAACCAAAACTCCAGCGGGCCGGAAGGGCTCAAAGAAAGCCGCGGCTAAAACCACCAAGGGCAACAAGAAGAGGAGGTCCAAGAAGAGGAGGGAGAGCTACGCCATCTACGTGTACAAGGTGCTGAAGCAGGTCCACCCCGACACCGGCATCTCCTCCAAGGCCATGGGCATCATGAACTCCTTCGTCAGCGACATCTTTGAGCGCATCGCCGGTGAGGCCTCCCGTCTGGCTCACTACAACAAGCGCTCCACCATCACTTCCAGGGAGATCCAGACCGCCGTCCGCCTGCTGCTGCCCGGGGAGCTGGCCAAGCACGCCGTGTCTGAGGGCACCAAGGCCGTCACCAAGTACACCAGCTCCAAGTAAACACCTCTGCTCTCACTCAGCGACACAGCTACAACACAAAGGCTCTTTTAAGAGCCACACACTCACACTCTGCAGAGCTTGTCCTCTTCTGTCTCATCTGTTAGTGATAGTTAGAATAATGTAAAGTTAATGAGATAAATATACAGGTCTGTTAATATAGTTAACTGTGTTTGAAAGAAAGTATAACTTACTTCTATATCAGTTTAATTCGCTTTTAAAGGGATAGTGAAATAAAAGATTTTAATCCTTGCATTGTGTTTTTACTGTTGTGGTGATAATATACCGGTGTCATCACTGTTAATTCAGGTAGTATACAGCACAGTCAGGGAGACCAGGGTTGTTTGTCACAGCGCTTATTGCAGCCACATTAGAAGAGAAACATCTCCCTGCAGAGTTACCACCATTTTGGACCTGTGCATGTGAGATTTAGATTAGATTATCATTTTGAAGTCACAATAGACATCGTTTCAGCTAACGTAGCTAGTGTGCTGGCTAATGTTGGCAGCCATAAACAAGCAGCTATGGTTCATTGTTAATTGTGTTGTAATTTAAATAAAGGACACATTTTATATTGCTAGCGCTAACATGGCTAGCTTGTTGAAATGTTGACTCCTCTCCCTGCTGTGTGGTGATTGGCTGAATTAAAAACTGTTAAGTGTTTGACTGACAGGGGATTGTGTGTTTCTGATTGGCCACATTAAAAAAGGGGTTGACAGATACCCCGCCCTCTACAGCACGCACATGTGCACGTCTAAAATGGCGGCTCTGCAGGAGGATGTTTCTCTTCATTTTGCACCGTCATTTTGTCCAGCGCACAAAACACAGAGGTGAGGAGATATTTTCTCATTTTCATGGTTCAGAGTAATTTTTCATGTTGGTGTTTTTATCTTAAAGGTTTTTAGGTTATCTGTCATTTAAGTTAAAGGAAACAGCTTTGATTTGAAACAGCTTTTAGCGAGCAAGCTAACACCGTGTGGTAGCTAGCTTAAAATGTTTGTCAGAAGGTCAGCTGAGGATGGCTGTCACATGTAGGACATCTCATGTTTCTTTAATGGTACA
Organism: Epinephelus moara; assembly: GCF_006386435.1. Classification (NCBI taxonomy): domain Eukaryota; kingdom Metazoa; phylum Chordata; class Actinopteri; order Perciformes; family Serranidae; genus Epinephelus; species Epinephelus moara. The sequence continues at coordinate 12,713,772 of NC_065529.1, forward strand.
TTCATACATTACATACATTCAGTTATTATGACACATCATCTTTAATAAAGTTTAGATCATTTTCAGCTCTGAAACAGAACGTACGTGCTACTTGGCCGTCGGATGTAGTCTGTGTAGTGTGTTCAAATGCAACTGACACATGGCGATGTAGTTCTTTGATGTCGGTTTGGTGTGTCCGCAGTTGGAGAGGTCCAAACCCAGTGTTTCTAGGTGCCCTAAAAATGAGTCACATAAGCCTTCTCCTGTTGTGTCAAGTGCCTGAAGAAAACCAACAAAGTGCTCATGAATGGAGATACCTTTTGACGTTTCACAGTTTACTATCCGTAGCACCACTGAAAGCTGCTCATTGTGACTGAGGTCTGGAGTGCAGTCCATGATAACAGCATAATATTTAGCTTTCTTTACTTTCTCCACGATTGCATCAATTGTGCACTTTGCTACAAGGGAGATGAGCTGTCAGAGTGACCATGAAATGCTAGATTGTGCTCTGCCAGATGGTTAACAATTGCAGTTAATCTTGTCAGAACCTCTTTCCAGCGATTTACTTCAAGAGAAAGTAGATTTTGGTTTGCCTGATCTATAGATGTGTTTGTCTGGAGTTTCTGTGATAGGTTGTGCCAAGTATCCATATTTGCAATGTGCTCAGCTGACTTTTCATGTTGTCTCAGGTGGGCTGAAAGATTTTTCCAATCATTAAACCCATCATCACTCAGCTGATTGCTCCTTTCTCTGTTTCCAAACAGGCAGCAGCAAAAGCAAATAACACAGTCCTTCTTTTCACTGTAGACAAGCCACAATCTGCTTATCTTTTCTCCATTTTTCATTTGCATGTAGTAATTGCTGCTAGTAAATCTGCACCCCTCTTCATTTCTTGGGAAAATCCTGTCCTTCACCTGAAGTGGTCCTCTCTGCACCTATCTGACAGCTGTTGTGGCCAGAGTGCTGGATCATCTTCAAGTGGACTAATGAGCTGAGTGGATGATGCTTGATTCTCACAATCTGGTGGAACAACATCATCCTCAAAGCCTGGCAGGATGCTCTCACAGCCCACCCCTGTCTCATTCTGAAAACAAACACACACAAAACACAGTGTAAGGCTTGTACCCAGTGGTGTAATGTAACTAAGTACATTTACTCAAGAACTGTACTAAAGTAGAAATTTGAGGATTTCATGCAACTTCATACGTCTACTTCACTGTATCTCAAATACTGCACTTTCTACTCCACTACATTTGTCTGACAGCTTTATGCATTATTTACGTTGCAGGTTACATTTATTTTCAAACCTTTCCTGCCCAGTGAAAACCACACACCCCCAATTGACGATGATTTAATGCTAATATTTGTGATAAACTGAAAGAGTCTTCCTTTGTGGGGTGACTTAAGCCAAAACTCTTAAAAAACCCTTTGGACCAGCAGGAAAATGCATCATGACAAAGCTGAAAACAGGCTGTTTTGCATCGACTAGTGATGCTAAATATATGACAACTGCTTAAACTGCCCAACAGTAAATTCATTTAAAAATTAGCTCAACCTTAAACATCTACAGCAGTAAATTATAACACACATTAAAGTGATATTAATACAAAGCTAAAACACTGACAGGGATCATTTTAATGCAGAGTGAGTAGTTGTTAATAATTTACTTACATACTTTGTAATGTTTTGAATTCATAACGTAAAGGAATACTTATCAACATAGAAAAATTTTACCTCTCGGACAGTTTTGATAACGTTACTCACTGGTTGTTCATCTCGGTCTCCACACGACGGACCCTCCTGAACGGATGTTGACGTTGTTGCGGCCGGTTGATTATTGCTGGTGGTGACGGTGGAAAAACTAGTGACTTTTGTCAATTTTGTGACAAATTTTCTACTCTCCTCCTTCTTTCTCCTTTTCTCAGCTCCGCTGGGGTAACTTCTTTTCATTTCTCTCACCTTTGTTGTTGTCTTCTTCTTTTCTCCTCTTCTCTTCTCCGCGCCAAGCCGTTTTGTTTTGCTGCTGTCTTCCTGAATCCTTTCCGCACATGCGCAGTAAGATGGACTAGTCCAATGTAGTGGGGACTGAAGGGGGGGCCCCGAGACACATATAATACAATAAGCATTCTGCTGGCATTTTAGCAAAAGGATTTTAATCAAAAACATAAATAATGTGCGCAAATAAGAAAAAAACTTTATTAACCATAAATACTTTAAAAAATAAAAATTAAACCATGACACAGATGAGATTGTCTTTACCCCCTGTGACTGTACAAAATGATAGTTACGTACTGTAACTCCAGATTCTATGAGTGTAGGCGCAGCCCTCTAAGGCTACTAGTGGGTTTATCCCTTGCGCACACGCGCAGCACTGAGAAAATTTAGTCTGCGCCCACCTGCAGGATGGGCCCCACCCACAGCTCCCAGAACAGCTTTTTCTTCAGCTACTCACGGAGCCAGTGGGGCCCATAACTTAGAGGGCTGCGCCTATACTCATAGAATCTGAAGTTACAGTACGTAGGCCTAACTATTGTTCTATTTCGTATAGGCTTTGCCCTCTAAGGCTATCGCTAGTGGGTTATGGGCGAAGCAGGATATAGTCCATGCCACACTGGGTCCGTCCGGTACCACAAGCACACCTACTTCAAGAAAGCGAGCAAAAACGCTCCCTGCCCCGCCATTCAACATGCGTAAAAACGCATCGCATGGCCCCAAAAGCCCAAAAAATTTCAGTTTGGGGGAAATGACAGGTAGGAATAAATAAACCTACTGCTGTGAGGAGCTGAGACGAAGATTACGAACTGTAACAGTTCAGCGAGGGACATAGTAGGCACGGTATGTGGGATGAAGGCAGGACAATATGCCGTTTGGACCAAATATGGAGCGTGGACTGGTGGCTGGAGAGGTGCCAGTTCACCTCCTGGGCACTGCCGAGGTGCCCTTGAGCAAGGCACTGGACCCCCCAACCCCTCGGGGCGCCTGACCAAGGCAGCCCCCTCACTCTGACATCTCTCCACTTTGTGCATGTATAGGTCCTGTCTGTGCATGTGTGTGTCTTTCAGACCTGTGTGTTAATGACAAAAGAGTGAAAAAATTGAATTTCCCCTCAGGGGGATTAATAAAGTATATAAAAAAAAATAAAAACAATAGGGGGCTGAGGGCTGAGCCCTGTGGAACACCGGCTTCTGGGCTAAATCTGTTAGAGATTGAGGCTCCCACTCTTACTCCAATGTCTCTGTCCTTTAAAAAACTGTTTAAAAGCACCACCATCTGCTGTGGGAGTTTAAGGTTGTGGTCCAGCAGCCTGTATATGAGTCCTTCATGCCACATCTTATTAAACGCTTCTTCAATGTTAAAAAAAGACTCTAATTGTTATCGTTTTTCTGTTAAAATCCCTTCTGCCAGCCTCAGGATGTTGTCAGTTGTGCTTTTCTCCTTCCTGAATCCTGCCTGGTGGACCCCCAAACTCCCAGAGCATCAGCATGTTTTTGAAGCCTGTCAGGAGCTGATTGTACGGGTCTCTATGCAATTTATAGCCATTGTGAGACGGTGGGTGGGGCCCATCCCGCAGGTGAGCGTGAACTCAATTTTCTCAATGCCGCATGTGTGCACGAGGGATAAACCCACTACCTATAGCCTCAGAGGGCAAAACCTATACAAAATAGAACTTTCTCCAGTCTGGACTGAGAGGAGTCCTGCAGGGTGAAGCTGTGAAGTCCAGCAGCCAGGCTGCTTGCTCCGCCGTCGAGATGCTGTTCACAGAGTATCTCAGACCTTATCAGAGCTCCTGAGGTGAAACACTGTTAACAGCGGGGAGGAGGAGTTTAAGAACAAGAAAACATTTGCTGCTGAACGTTCCCCTAACCTAACATAGTTTACAGAGCATTGGAACAAGAAAGGAGAGACGTGGCTCAGTGACCTGACAGACGTCACATAGAAAGAATAAAATAGTCTTCTGGACAAACTTCATATTCTGACTCATTATCTTGTTAATGTGACCTGAAATCAGCATCATGGAGGAACAGTGGGGGGTCATTTGTATTTATGATTTATGAGAAGGCATCTGTGGATATGACGTGTATCTGTGGAGCTCAGTGTTCTGAAGCCTTCCTGTAAAACAGTGGTGTAAATATACAGTGCAGGTGGTGCAGTTGCACCTCCTGGGGTGGAGGGGCCCACACAGAGAGAGTGGCCCCAGAAAGTATTTCAGATTGTCACTTCTGAGTAATATGTATGTTGGTGCTGTGTGCACTGAGGCCGTCATGTTCAATTCATGGAGGTACAGATGTGTCTGGTTCCTGGGCTGCTGTGTATTTATGTTTTCCCAGTTTTTATTCAGTGTATATATTCAGAGGTAAAGAGCACATTCAGCTGACTATTGATATACAGAACTGTCTTAATCATATTGGCATTGTGCTGAAATTAAACACATTTGACACAGAACTATATTAACAGACCTGAATATTTATCTCATTAACTTTACATTATTCTAGTAACTATATCACTAACAGACGAGACAGAAGAGGACAAGCTCTGCAGAGTGTGAGTGTGTGGCTCTTAAAAGAGCCTTTGTGTTGTAGCTGTGTCGCTGAGTGAGAGCAGAGGTGTTTACTTGGAGCTGGTGTACTTGGTGACGGCCTTNGTGTGGCTCTTAAAAGAGCCTTTGTGTTGTAGCTGTGTCGCTGAGTGAGAGCAGAGGTGTTTACTTGGAGCTGGTGTACTTGGTGACGGCCTTGGTGCCCTCAGACACGGCGTGCTTGGCCAGCTCCCCGGGCAGCAGCAGGCGGACGGCGGTCTGGATCTCCCTGGAAGTGATGGTGGAGCGCTTGTTGTAGTGAGCCAGACGGGAGGCCTCACCGGCGATGCGCTCAAAGATGTCGCT
>NC_065529.1:12720127-12733212 GCF_006386435.1 Epinephelus moara
CGTGTCTCTTCAGGTGAGAGTGTGTGGCTCTTAAAAGAGCCTTTGTGTTGTTGAGTATCAGCGGGTCAGTGACAGTTTAACCTCCGAAGCCGTACAGGGTGCGGCCCTGCCTCTTGAGAGCGTACACCACATCCATGGCGGTCACCGTCTTCCTCTTGGCGTGCTCGGTGTAGGTGACGGCGTCACGGATGACGTTCTCCAGGAAGACCTTGAGCACACCGCGGGTCTCCTCGTAGATGAGACCGGAGATACGCTTCACTCCGCCGCGGCGGGCCAGACGGCGGATGGCGGGTTTGGTGATTCCCTGGATGTTATCACGGAGAACTTTGCGGTGACGCTTAGCGCCTCCTTTACCGAGTCCTTTACCTCCTTTGCCTCTTCCGCTCATGGTTGATGCTTCGATGATTCGACAGTGCCTCCGCTCGGAAGGCACTCAGAGTATAAATCGTATCTGCGGACGTAAAAGAGAGCAGGCAGGAGGATCTGGTGGGAGGAGCCAGACTCTGATGCCCCGCCCACATTTTAAAAACTGGTTTCCGTCATCATGAAAACTGCGCATGTGCCAGTCTGAACAAGGAGGAAGTTTTTCAGGTATCGATATATAATCAATGAAGCAGCAGCGGTATTAGACAAGGCTGCAACAGCTCTCCCTTACTATTTATTCTGGTAGCTGAGCTATTATGGATTATGATAAAAAAAATAATGGTACCGAGGGCATAAACATTTTGGAAAGAAATATTATAATTAGTCAATTTGCGGATGATACAACATTATTTTTAAAACATGAAAGGCAAATTCCTAAAGTATTAGATTCCATCAACCAATTTTCCAAAGCAGCGGGCTTGAAACTAAATACTGATAGATGCTGAGAAATATTTGCTCTGCATGAAAACACAAGTCAGATATTTGGGTATTGTTATCACCAAGAATAAAGAAATAAGGGAGAGAGAAAAGTTTTGTAAAAATGTGGATAAATGTAAAATGATTCTGAACTCTTGGCTACAGAGGGACATTACTGTATTTGGAAGGGTCCTGTTATCAAAAATGGAAAGTCTGTCTAGACCTATTTAGCCTGCTTTCTCACTTGAAATTTCAGATAAAATGACTAAACTTATCAACAGTATAAATTTTAAATTTATTTGGAAAAAACAAATGTCAGTATATTAGAAGAGCTGATGTTTGTTTGTTTTATTTAGGATCCCCATTAGTTGTTGTACAGCAACAGCTATTCTTCCTGGGGTCCTTTCAACAGTCTTTACATTGTGTCAGTACAATTATTCCATTTACAACACATAATCACACATAACAATACAGAAAAACAAAACATAAGACAATACACATACACGACAGCTCCTACAGGTCAGCAAAGGGTATGTGTAACATTTACATATAAATATATTTCATCCGATGTCTATATATGTATCATGTGTAAAACAAAACTCTAATTAATACCAGTATTCAGTCCAACGATTCAATTTATAATCGATTTCACACATTAATCTCACATGCATGTCAAAACAAAAACAAAATAAGTCTATATTCTTCAAATTTCCAGTTTTTCACTAACCCAATAACGCAAGTCAAATATTATCCTTCTTCATCAATAAGCATGACTCCTGTTTTCCTTGTTTCATTAGCTCACGCTCTCTCAGGACACATCACCCAATCAACTGAACGTTCATATTTTGCTGTTACCTCAGCAGATGTAATTTCAGCTTGCCTATTTACCAAGCATCTCTGGTCAATAGATGTATCCTAACTAACTTTTTGAATCTAATTTTACTGTTTTCTTGTGCGATGTGTTCTGGGAGCGCGTTCCAGTCTCGCATAGCTCTATATATAACCATTCGTTTAATTGCGTTTGTCCTTGCTTTTGGTAATGTAAAACTTCCTCTTGTAGCATGTCTGGTCGCGTAGTCATGTCTATCTGAACTAAAAGATATTTTCTTATACAAAATAGATGGTTTCTTTGCTGCAATGATATTTTTAAAAAATACTAGTAATGAATAAGTTAATCTATTTTTAACAGGTAGCCAACCTCAGTAATTGTGCATTCCAACAATATTTGTCCTATAGCCACAGTGTAGCGCTATGCGAGCTGCCCTATTCTGTACTTTTTGCAACTTTGTTATATTTTCCAGTGTAGCAGTAGACCATACTGCAGGACAATAGTCTAGACTGGATCACTAGTCACAGAATCACTAGTTTAGTTGAGCTTTGTGACATAAATGCTGCACATCTTTTAACAACTGAAATACTGCTTCCCATTTAAGCACCCATTTTATTAATATGTTTTGTTAACACCTAGGAGTTTGGTTTCTTTGACCTGTTTAACTGATAATTCATTTATGCAGAGCTTCAACTCAGGTTGACTTTGAAGAGTGTGAGTAGAGCCAAATATAACACTATTTGTCTTTAAAACATTAAGAACTAACTTGTTTCCTTCTATCCATTCAACCACCGATCGCAACTCCAAGTCAAGGAATGTGTTTAACCCAAAAGATGTAGTTGTTGACATGTATATAGTTAAATCATCCACGTACATCGATATGGAAGCCTTATTTAAAACAAGTGGTAAATCATTTGTGAATATCGTATATAGCAATGGTCCGAGACAGCTTCCTTGGGGCACTCCACAGCTGACCTCTCCCACATCAGAATAACTACCATTGAAATAGACAAATTGTCTCCTGTTTGTTAAATAGCTTTTCATCCATAATATTGCTGACTGAGAGAAACCATAATATTCTAGTTTTTTCAATAATATCAAATGTAAAATCAAGCAGGACAGCTCCTACTAGTTTCTTCTGTTCAATTTCTCTCAGCCAGTCATCAGTCATCTGAGTTAGAGCAGTCGCTGTTGAGTGTCCCTCTCTGTATGCATGTTGACAATCAGTAGTTAAATCATACAAGGAAAAATAAGCTCTAATCTGCTCACATACCACATTCTCCATAATTTATACTCAGCACAGGCAGCAAACTTATCGGCCGACTATGTGACCCAGAGAAAGGTAATCTTGCGTTTTTGGGCAGTGGTGTTATTTTTGCCATCTTCCATTCTTTAGGGCATACACTTTCATTCAGACTTTGGTTGATGATGTGACAAACAACTGGGGCAATTAAATGTGCCACCAGTTTAAGAAGTTTACCATCAAGGCCGTCAACACCTGGTGGTTTGTCTTTACAATTCTTTAATATATTTTCTACTTTACTAGTACTTACTTTATCAAATTTAAAACTACAGTTTTTATCTCTCATAATTTTATCTTTTATTAATAAGTAATATTGTTCATTATCTATTTTGCTCATATTATGCCTTAAATTATCTATTTTCTTTCTAAAATGATTATTTAAATGGTTTGCAATCTCCATTGGTTTGGTGAGAAAGTTTCCTTCCGTCTCCAGAAAAGATGGGGTTGGTTTGGTACTCCTACCCATCAAATTATTCAATGTATTCCAAAGTTTTTTACTATCATTTTTAATCTCATTAATCCTTCCTTCATAATATAATTTCTTCTTCTTTTTATTTAACTTGGTTACAAAATTCCTTAATTTGCAGTATATTTGCCAGTCTGACTTATAGCCAGATCTATTAGCTGTTAATTTTGCTTGATCGCGTTCCACCATATATTCTTTTAATTCTCTATCCAGCCAAGGTGTACCTACGCTTCTGACAGTAAACTTTTTCATGGGAGCATGTTTGTCAACCAAAGGCATGAAAATATCAGTAAACTTTCTTAGCGCTTCATCTGAATATGATCAAGGTGGTCAAGAATATTGAAGAGGGTGATTAAATGCTATAGATTTCTCGGTTATGAATGGTGTTCTCAAATTAAAATGGCTCAATTCATTTATTCTGCACAAAAACTCCTTCTGGTTTAGCATTCCCAAACACAATTTTTCAAAAAGTTGGAGGCACTGATTTTCTGTTGCGCTGTGACTATGATATATGTAAACTGCCTGTGAAATTATCAGATTACCACCAGCAAGTTCTCCTTTACTGGAACCTGATGTATAAGCACAGTTTTACTCCTCACAGTTCACCCTTGAGGAATAACAGATATGCTCTGTCCAATCGAAAGTTATTGTTTTTGGGAACTTTGTTGGATAACATGGATGAACATGGTAACTTTTTAAATCATGGGAACTTTTGCGTTAAATATAATTTTCAATGCTCAACAAAAGAGTACAATGAAGTGATTAAATCCATTCCAGTTCCCTGGAAAACAATTACTCAACAACTAGTGGTGCATTCAAATGTTTCGGAAATGAGATCACTCTGTGTAGAAGGAGTCAGTTTAGGTAGTAAACAATTCTCTAATAAATTTATTAGAAATGTTTTAAATACACAGTACTATCCTTACCAGCTAAAAAGAAAATATATTCTGCATGATTACAATGACGTGGAGGCAAGAAAGATAAGGAAGAGATATTGATCTTATCCAATCCTTCACAAAGCTAAAGAGGTGACATTTAAAATATTAACAACTTCCTACATGTAAGATTTAATTGGGACAACAAGTCATGTGGATTTTGTGAGAGTGACACTGAAACAGTGGAGCATATTTCCTTTGAATGTGATCATGTTAGGGAATTTTGGTTTTCTTTTCAAAACTGGTTGTTAACACATAACCGTGCACCCTTTGAACTGGATGTCTATTAAAGTTGGAGTATAGTTAGAGGAGAAGAACTTGGACTTCTTGGTGAACAATCTAATCTCACTTGGAAAACATTTTATTCATAAATGCAAATAGCTCAAGGTGAAACCGCCCATCAACGGATGGAAGAATGAACTCAAGCTATATAAGAAATCCATGTACTACATGACAAACAAAAAGGCCCAAAAACTATTTTCTTTAATGGACTTATTTACCCTTCTAGAATGAGACCCGCACATTGTTGTTTATTTATTTTTGTTTTGTTTTATTGTACGGATTTTTCTTTATAGAAGCTGATTCAACATCTTCAATTGTAATATCATTAACTGTGCCTTAAATGTTTGTAAGGTGATGATACTTGAATAAAATAAAAAAAATTAAAAAATGTTTGTTTTTTTAAATTAACCAATGAAGCAGCTTCCGTTTGTACGGAGGACTTCCTGTTTATGCTCCTGCTTCAAAATAAAAGCATGAAAGTGAACTAAAAACAAAATGATTTAACAGAAAAATCACCAACAATACTGTCATTTATTATTCATAAGGAGTTTTTTTTTTATAAATGAAAACTTTTATCATCATATCAATATCAATATTAATCAGTCTGAAAAAATCTCCTCTGGCTGTTTCAGATAGATGACTGCAGCTGAGTCTCAACATATAAAAGAAGAATATAAGATATATATATATAATAATAATATTTAGATTTATTTGTAAGGTGAAGATCATTGGTAATATATATATATCATATATTAAGACAGGGTTTATGTAAGATAGATATTTAGTAATTAATATAATAATAATAATGTCATTTATAAAATAGTGTGTAATTAAATGCAGTGAGGAAACTGTAAGTTTAAGGCAGCAACGTACAAATAAAGTCACATTTAATTGCAGCATTCGGAATTAAATGTAATTAGTTTAAAGCAACTTTCAAAACACAGTTACAAAATGCTTTTCAATAATATGTATTCAAATATATATATTCATCAGATGAAACCATCCTTTCCAAAAGACGTAGGCCAAGTTTTTAGAAGCTTTATTAATCTTCAGTTTGGCACAGTGAGTCTGGCTTCAGTGTCATCAGTCGTTTCTAACTGCAGTCCCAGAATTGACCACATGGTGGCAGCAGCTGAAAACATCCAGGTGAGAACATTCAGGTGAGCTGTGACAGAATCAGAGGGTGGAGCTCTCACTGTGTTTAAACACGAGCCTGACGTCATTCAAACACACTTTAAATTAAACATATTTATATCATTTTATGAATTAATTAATTTGCTGCAGAAAGTTTGTTAAATCAGAGTTGGACATTAAAACCTCTCAGATTCTGTTCTCTGGGTCAGTTTGTCTGGAAAATATTTTAAAATGTGCCAAATGAATAAATAAATTAAATGAGGAATCTAATGAATTAATGTTTGAAAAAAAATTTTTGTTTGTTTTCAGAATCAGGTTTATAACAAATTTTCACCTGCAAGGAATTTACCTGAAGGTCCTGGAGGGTCCTGGAGAGTCCTGGAGAGTCCTTAGGGGAAAATGGTTTTAAAAATAAAATATTTTAAGTGAATTGTCTTTAATCCTACCAAAGTCATTGCAACATGAGTAATTTTACTGTTAAAAATTTAAAAAAGGAAATTTGTGATGATTTCAGCTGCGATCTCATTCATACATTAACGTCCACATCTTTCATACATTCTGGATATTATTCAACTTTCAAATCATATTTAAAGTTTTTAAAATATTCAAACTTGTTTGGAGCAGCAAAATCAGCTTTTCCAAAAACTTTAAATTTTCAATTTTTTTTTTTTTTTTTTTTTTTACATTTCTTTTATGTGGTTCAACTTTTCACTGACACTCAGACCAATCAAACCTAAACCTGCTTTTCCTACGACTTCACCTTCTTCTTACACACTTAAGTCAGTATTGCAGAGTAGTGTCAACGAGCTTTAGAAAACAACTCAAACTCTGAGGTATTCAGTTGCATCTTTGTCGTATTTGTCGCACTGACCAAAAAATATATTCCACATCTTATTTTCACATCACTGTTCTAATTCAACTTCAGCCCCAGGGTCCTGGAGCATCCTCAGGGTCTTGGGGCATCCTCAGGGTCCTGGAGCATCCTCGGGGTCTTGGGGCATCCTCAGTGTCTTGGGGCATCCTCAGGGTCTTGGGGCATCCTCAGTGTCTTGGAGCATCCTCAGGGTCTTGGGGCATCCTCAGGGTCTTGGGGCATCCTCAGGGTCTTGGGGCGTCCTCAGGGTCCTGGAGCATCCTCAGGGTCTTGGGGCATCCTCAGGGTCCTGGGCATCCTCAGGGTCCTGGAGCATCCTCAGGGTCCTGGGGCGTCCTCAGGGTCCTGGGGCATCCTCAGGGTCCTAAACTGACAGATCAGCTGATGATTAATTATATTTGTTTGACTTTATTTTGTTGTTCAAGGTTAAAATCCTTCAGAGTGAATTAACCCCTCGTTGACAGAGTGTCGATCATATAAAAATTTTCGGGGTTAAATCTGACCCGTGGTGTTTGTTTCTGTTTCAAACTGTGTCAAGGTGAGCGGCACCGGGCAGCGAGGCTGTAAAAGGCTTCAGCGTTTACAACCCGCCGCCATCATCAAACTTTCCATAAAGTGGAGTTTTATGGCGCTGAGCTGGTTAATGGTTCACCTGTGGACAGGTGACAGGGGGAAACAGAAACAACAAACAGGCCTCCTTATCTCCTCCTCCTCCTCTTCCTCTTCTTATTGTTCTTTTTTTTTTAACCTCGTTTCTTTAAAAGCAGAAAAAACTCAGATCATTTACTTTTAGACCATCAGTGCTGGAAATCTTTATTTTTCTAATTTCTGTTCTTTGAATTTATTAATACTCGTCGCTGTTCGGCTCTTTAACTTTAATCTTCTTCATGTCCTTGTGTAACATGTGACAGTCTGATTTCAGGCGCTTCAGGATCTAAAGATTTGTTCTGAATTGTGTGTGAACGCTGCAAATCATTCCCAACTTGTACACAAAAATTACTTACTATTATTTCATCCACTTTTCCATCCACACAACTCCTTCCACATTTTTCAAACCTCATTCAAACATGTAAACATTCAGCTCAGTTGGGACGTGATTCCTTGTGATCTTTTAAAATTTATATCTCTTATATTTTAAGAAATATTCAGCATTTTTTTAGGCTTTTTCCAAATGAAAGGGTGGAATGTTCAAATCTGACATAAATTCAAGTTTTTTAAAGCATTTTCAGCTCCGATCTCCTTGTTCATACATTCATTAAAACTTTAAAATGTTTCACATCTTTCATACACTCTGGGTTGTATTCAACTTTAAAATCATATTTAAAATCTTTAAAATATTCAAACTTGTTTGGAGCAGTAAATTCAGCTTTTTCAAAAACTATTTTCCATGTTTTTTATATCATTGGTGTGATTCAACTTTTCATTTCCACACAGCAATGTTACATCTCATTACATTTTTATTATGTTTAATGTTGCAGTTATTTCACTGCATGTAGGGGAAAAAATGGCTTAATGTTCATTTTGTAAAAATAAATCTAAATTGAATAAAAGAATGTTTGACAAATAAAACTATAAAACAAAATACTGTCACAAAAAGATAAATTTTCAAAAGGAAAAATTAGTTATCAACCTGATAATTAATTCATGTGTGTCAGGTTGGGAAAAAATCTAAATATATCAGGATTCATTTTAGGTTGGTCAGGAATAAATGGTTTTGTTGCTTTAATTTCAAGATGAAAATACAACAAAAATATTTCAAGTGAATTGTTTTTAATCTAAAAATTAAAAGGTTGTTAGGACTGGCACAATTCTTTAAAAGTAAAACATTTCAAGTGAATTCTCTTTAATCTTATCACAGCTATGTCAGATAAAATAATTTTTGAGGACAAAAATAACTTTTAGGTCAAGGTGAGTAATTTTACTGTTGAAAAAGAAAAACACATGAATCTACAGATAATACGTTATAATTTCAGCTCAGATCTCCTCATTCATACGTTCACGTCCATTCAGACTTTAAAATATTTCACATCTTTCATATATTATGAATATTAATCAACTTTCATATTTACTTTTTTTTTTTTAATATTCAAACTGGTTTGGAGCAGTAAAATCAGCTTTTTGGAAAACTTTTCACTTTTGTTTTTACATTATTGATATGATTCAATTTTTCACTGACATTAAAACTAATTAAACTATTCCAGCTACTTCACTTCTTCTTTCACATGTAAGTTGGTTTTGCAGTGGCGTCAACATTTTTAATTTTAATTTTAATTTTAATTTTTATATACTTTATTAATCCCCGGGGGGAAATTACAACAAAAACATACAACAAATATTCCACATCTTATTTTTACATCACTGGTTTTATTCAACTTCTCAAACTAGTTCAAACTTTTCCAACAGTTTCAGGTAACTGAGCTTCTTCCTTCCTACTAATTAGACCTATTTCCACATTTTCAACTGTCCCTATAAAACCTCTCCTTTTTCAGCCAGCACTGCAGTGTAGCGTCACCTTTTCAGCACGCGGCTTTCTCTGGTTGATTATTGATGATGTCATTGTCTTAGGTGTTTGTGATTTGAACCCTCGTTTAATTGGATCTTTCAGTCTGTTGCTTTATAACCAAACATACCGACAAGAATTCAAAATGTCCTCTGCAGTATTTTATTTTCCCTCCACGTCTGTCGACTGTTTAGACACTGACATATTACTTCATTTAAATCCTGTAAATTCATATTTAAACATATATAATTTACTGTATGTAGTTATTAAACGTATTTCTCAATGTTATTATTATTATTATTATTATTACCACTTATGTATTTATTAATTTACTTATTTCCTCTCCTCCTTGCACAAACTGGCACATTCCTCTGGTCACAGTTATAAATATGTGACACAATTTCATATATGAACACAAACACAACAAAAACAACTCAAACTCTGAGGTATTCAGTTGCATCTTTGTCGTATTTGTCACACTGACCAAAAACAAAAGTTATTCAACTCTAATAGAATAATTAAAAATAATAGATATAATGTGTATCATTATAAATTATATAAATAAAGTCTTTTTATTTACATTTAAAATAATTTCTCAGGGTGTTTTGTTCATTATTACTGTATTATCATTATTATTATTATTATTATTATTATTATGAAATCTTGTTAGTGTTATGTGGTGAGCTTAACAACTAAAAAAATTAATTAGTTAAAATGTTAATAAAACATTATGTAATGTAATTTTACAATTCATATCAAATTCAAATTAATATGAAAAACATCTGTATAAATATGAAGTTTTGGTCATTTTTTCAGACTTAAAATTATTGTTAAATTTCACTGTAACTTTCATATATTTATAAATTTATAGAAATATCTTCATGTCATATTGTTTTGTTTCTGTCTGCTGTGGTTTGGTTTTGAGAACATTTTCTTTGTCTTTTGTAAAAAAAAAAAAAAAATTCAGGTGCGTTTAAATTAAAAACCTGTAGAACCAAAAACTGAAAATGATCACAGGACATAATAATGAGTCTCTGAATATTTAGTTTTTTGTGTGTGAATGTGTTTTCTTCTGTGACTCTTTCAGACTCTGATAATATCTTTAATTTCACTTCACAGCAACGTTAAACCTTATTTTACATTTTTATTACGATAAATGACGCCTTTGTTTCACTGCACGTAGAAAAATAAATGGTTTTTAAGTTTGCAAGGAAGAAAATGTTAAAATAAATTTAAATTAAATATTAGAATATTTGACAAATCAAACCATAAAACAAAATACCGTCACAAAAACATAGCCTACATTTTCAGAAGGTAACATCAGAGATCGACCTGATGAATTAATTCACGTGTGTCGGGCTGAAAAAAAATATGAATATATGTGAAGATTAATTTTCAGTCGGTCACAAATAAATGGTTTTGTTGCTGAGAAACTTTACTGTTAACAATGAAAAATAAATAAACTTTATTAATTATTTATTTTATTTCTTTTTCATAAATCAATAAAGATGAATCTAAAACTATTTATGACAATTAAGAATATTTATGAGACAAAAGCTGATGATGTCACGTCAATATAACGTCTATCAAACACTTGAAAACATAAACACTGTCTGTGTGTGTGTGTGTGTGTTATTGAGGCTTTTATGTGATTTTACTGCAGCAGACAAAACTAAATACTCATCAGTGTAAAACAATAAATCCATAAAGACGCAGATAATTCCTCCTCAGACATGAGGGGGGGACAGAAGGTGGACCAGGGGATGGACGACGTTTATATATTCATCTGTTTATTTATTTTTAATATGTGAAATGTAGTATGGAAGCCATTTTGATTAGGGTTAATAGTTAGAATAATAATAATAATCATCATCATCATCCTTGGAAAAAAAATAAACGAGACAATAAATATAAAAATAAATGTAAATTAAAAACAAGCTGAGAAAAAAAAGTGGAATAACAAAATAAAAGTCCCCTGAAATAAATAAAAGTCGACTTTTTGAAGAAATGTCTTGTCTTTAAAGAATAAAAACATATTTATTTAGTTATTTATTCTCTTCTAAACTGTATTGACTCATATTTATATTTACATGTATGTTATATATATATATCTATGTATCTATATCTATATCTATATATATATAGATAGATATATAGATATATATAGATAGATATATAGATATATATAGATATATTGCCTCAGTTATTAATTTCAGGATTTTTTGCATACCTTCATTTATTTATTTACTTAATCTTGACTTAAGTGACATCCCATATTTCAGTTCAGTGGATGAGCGTATTGGTAAACAGTATCTTTAAAGGATGACTGCAGGTTTCCATGGTGACATACAGTGACATGACCTTTGACCCGTGTCCATCAGAGGCAGCATGTCCTGGTGTCAGTAAGAAGAGACGTGTGTTGTTTTTCCCACCGCTCAAACATTTATTCAAAGCGAGTGAATGGCGAGCTCGGCGCTGACGGCGTCCTCGTGTTTACCTGCAGGGTTTATGGACACGTTCACACGCAGCGACACTGTAAAGCCATGAGAACCACGACACCTCACCAACTGTACGCTGCTTCTCAAAAATGATTAACCTTTACGGCCTGTGCTCGTCTCTCACCGTCATAAAACATAAAGAGACTCGTATCTTTAAAAAAAACATGACTGCTCAGGAAGTGACCCGCACGTCACCGCTCCGTCTCTAAAAACACTTTTATTATTTAAATCTTTGTTTCATAAACGTCTGACAGAAAACTGAGGAATTAATTTACAGGTGCAAAACTACATTTCTGATTTGAGTTTAATGGCTGGTTGTTTGTTTTTAAACCAACTCAGAACATTTACTCAAAGACTGTGTTTAGTTTTTAATGTTTTTGGATTTTCACGTTCAGAATCTGCTTTAACAGCCAACATATTTTTACACATACGAGGAATCTGACTTTAGTTGTTAATCTTCACAAAATACACAGAACAAATGAACAGCTAAAAGACAAGGACAAGGAGGTGACGTAGGTTGGTTAACAAAAAAAAAATATATATATGGATGGCCGTTGTCATGTTTTCTACTTACAGTAAGGTTACGTACACCTAAGTACATAATGTGACAACACCCAACCACGTTCTTTTTTTTCTACACCCAACCTATGTAATTGTACGTTAACATAAAGTTCCGCAGGTTGGTTTAAAAAAAAACAAAAAAAAAAAACATGGTTGGACATTTTCACGTTATGTACGGAGCGTAAAGTTACATACTTAATGTGAAGTTATGTATGTAATGTGAAGTTATGTACGTAATGTGAAGTTACGTAAATTGGGTGTAGAAAAAAATATGGTTGGGCGTTATCATATTATGTACTTAACATAAAGTTACATACACTTAGGTACATAACGTAACCATGCCCATCCATGTTATTTTTCTACACCCAGCCTATTAGGTAACTCTATGTTAAGTACCTACCTTTTATGTTAAGTACATAACATCACAATGCCCAACCATGTTTTTTTCTACGCACACATAAAGTTACGTAAGTTGGGTTTAGAAAAAACACGTATTTGCGCGTTGTCACGTTGTGTACTTAATGTGAAGTTACATAGTTAAGGTAAAGTTACATACTTTACACAAATCACAGTTTGCCTCACAGGGCTTTACAGCATACGACATCCCTCTGTCCTTATGACCCTCACAGCTGATCAGGAAAAACTCCCCAAAAAACCCTTTGACAGGGAAAAAACAGTAGAAACCTCAGGAAGAGCAACTGAGGAGGGATCCCTCTTCCAGGACGGACAGACGTGCAATAGATGTCGTACAGAACAGATCAGCATAATAAATTAACAGTAATCCGTATGACACAATGAGACAGAGAGAGAGAGACAGAGACAGAGAGAGAGAGAGACAGAGAGAGAGAGAGAGAGAGAGAGAG
>NC_065529.1:12733305-12738708 GCF_006386435.1 Epinephelus moara
CTAATGACGGCAGCAGCAGCAGGAGGCATCTGGCAGGACCACGGCAGCAGCACAACCACACACGTCACGCTGTCCAGGCACCGCTGCGATATGAGTTAATCTGAGAGACAGTGGAGCACAAAGGCTCCGGAGAAGAAGCCGAGTTAGTGACATCCAGAATGGCCGAGTTAGCAAGATGCAGTAATAATGTACTAGTAATAATGTCATGTACTTAAAGTAAAGTTCCATACACTGAAATACATAACGCAACAACATCAAACCATGTTTTTTTTTCTACACCCAACCTATGTAACTTTACATAAACATGAAGTTCCGTAGGTTGGTTTTAAACAAAACAAAAAAGCTATATATGTTTAACATAAAGTTACACACTTAAAGCTATGATTTGTGTTTATAAAGACGATGAGAAAGATTTGAAAAATTATTGGGCCATAACCACCATCTAAATGATGTTAATAATAATGATCAATCTTTCTAAACGTAGACCATAGCTTTAAGGTGAAGTTATGTACTTAACGTAAAGTTGCATGCGTTGAGTTTAGAAAACAAATATGGTTGGGCATTGTCACGTTATGATCTTAATGTAAAGTTATGTACACTTAAGTACATTTGTATTTACATAACTTTATGTAAATATGACATAGATATACGTAGGTTGGGTTTCGAAAACAAATATGGTTGGTCTTTGTCATTTAATGGTGTAATAAAGTATACTAATATGTCATTTTCATGGTGCCCGGAGGATCAGTGCTGATAACTATAGTGATGCCCTGACGTTTCCTCTAGCACCACCTGCAGGTCCAAACATACTGACACACTAAACTAATATTGTGAACATGCTGACGTTTGCATTCAGGTTTTATTCACCCAAAAATAAAGACAAACTAAAGTGTGACAGAATCTCAGTCTGTTTATTCAGAATCAGTCTGACTTTGTAGTTTTGGTGCGAAACAATAAAAACAGTAAGAAAAAAGGAAGTGCTGAAAAAATCAAGAAATTTTTCAATAAAATATGAACAAAAGATTTAAATTAAAGAGTTGTGTAGTTTTTATAATAATAATAAACAGAGACATTTTAACCTGTGATCCACCTGCAATATTCAAATGTACAGAAACAGTTTTATAAAGTTCAGATTCAGATTCAGAATACTTTATTAATCCCCGGGGGGAAATTGTTTTTGTTCCAATGCTCCGTGCAAAGTAGAAATAGAAATACAGCATGAAATAAAGTTAAAGTTGAATAAAGTCAGGATTTATCTCAGATATGTTCAACACCAAAATAAACTTAAACATGAGCAGTAATAAAGCCGAGTGTTTATGATGACCTGATGTAACAGTGACATTTAGCGTCCTTTGTCTCCTTCAAACCTTCCTGGTGTCAAAACTCACGCTGCATCTCTGAGGCGCCCGCTCACACTTCACAGGTGCAGTCTGGGTAAACAATGGCGGGAAGCAGGAAACCAGGAAGAGTCGTCCCCGCTGTCGTTTGCATGCTTTAGGAGAATTACCATCTTTAACATGAGGTGGCTTCGGGGTCGTGACCCCTGAACACAGTAAGACGCAGGTTAATAGGGCTGTTAACGTGTCATCGAGCTGCCTGTGTGTGTGTGTGTGTGTGGGGTTATGAGATTATTACAAGACAAACACACAGAGTCAGATTATGGATTACAGCAAGACGACTGCAACACATCGGCTGCTTTCATCTTTGTGTGTGTGTGTGTGTGAGCTAATCACACAGAGAAAACACACAGAAATCATTTATTGCACTGAGGGATGGGCTGCTTTAATGGAGAGTGTGTGTGTGTGTGTGTGTGTGTGTGTGTGTGTTGACATTAGATCAGGGTGCAGACTAATCACTGGAGTGTCTCACATCAATCAGTCAGAACATATTGATGAAAAAAGATTTGTCAACTGGCTGAAAATTTATTATAAACTATTTCAAAGCCAAGAACGGCAAAAATTGACTGTTTTTTAGTTTCACAAACATTTCATTTGAATAATATTAATACCTGTAATGTATTAATCAGAATCAGAATCAGGTCACAGACAGGAACGACTTCCTGTGGCGCTCTGTGGTGCATTTTGGTATTAATGATAACGCAAAGAATCGTAATGCGTT
Organism: Epinephelus moara; assembly: GCF_006386435.1. NCBI lineage: Eukaryota > Metazoa > Chordata > Actinopteri > Perciformes > Serranidae > Epinephelus > Epinephelus moara. The sequence continues at coordinate 12,735,424 of NC_065529.1, forward strand.
AGTAAAAAATGTTAACTGTAATGTATTATCAATAATGTCAACAACATTAATCCATAATTAAAATAATGATTAGTTATTAGTTCATAATGAGCTCAAACAACAGTAACATCCTGATTTTATATTAATGAATGAATGAATCTGAATCAAAAACAGTTTAACAGTCACGGGGGAAGTTTTATACTTTTAATACTTTAAATGCATTTTACTGATTAAACTTACATTTACTGAAGGAAGACTTTGATAGAAGACTTTTACTGTAACATGCTCATGTTTAACCCAAACAATGTGTCATGTGACTGCAGTTGGTTCAGATCCAGGTCGAAACACCTTCTCACCACAAACCAACCGCACCAGAGTTCGTTTGTAACCGGACCGAGACCACCTCTTCAAGAAGGTCTCAGTCCGGTTGTTTTGGTGCACACCTGAGTGTGATTGCTGTGTTCATAAATGAACTGTACCTAACAGGGCAGGTGTGAACACACCCTCAGATGTCGGATGATCAGGACTTCACTTCTTTACCTCAGTTTAAAACTGAAGTCAAATTGGAACTAATCTATCATCTTTTCAAAGCCAGACTTCAATAGTAAGGTTTCCGTTCAGGTAAAAGCTTATTAAGTACTGAACATCCGACTGGATAAATGAGACTTGGATTATTCTGCACCAGTTGTTTGTGACTGATAAAACATTCTCATTTTGTGTCTCTTTGTTTGAATACGAGTTGAAATATTTTAAGTCTGGTAAGCATCGGCACACTGACTCCAAACATACAGAAATGACTCTCTTTAATCATTTTCTCTTTATTTCTGCATTTCTAACGGATTAGTTTGGTGCTTCTGTGTTTGCAGCTCTCGGACATAAATCTATAACTTGACTGGGGTCATAACGAGGACACGAGCATCACATAAAGCCTTAACAGTGGTGACGGCACTCCACGACTTCCTTTTACTTTTTCATCAGTTAACTATTGACTGTGTTTAACAGCCTGCAGGACGGAGAGGTTTTCAGCTTTAAAAATCAAACATTACATCTATGTGATATTAAATAACTTAAATCCTATTTATTATTTACATATGTTACGCTCTGTAAGGAGACCTTGAGTGTTTTGAAAGGCGCCTTTAAAGTATAATGTATTGTTATTATTTATTATTATAATCCTATTTAGTTTCCTTGATAGAGACAGACATGTGATAGATAATAAAACTACACAGAAAATTGTGCTTTACTGCCTAATCTTTGTTTTATCTTCAATTCTGGCATCTTTTTTAAGAAAGTATCTAAAATAAAAAACAAGTCTCTTCTCTTGTGTCAGTCAGAAGACAATAATCTGAGAGATTTTAGTTAATAAATCAATCTGAAACTATAAATGATCATCCAAAAGAACCAACAGGACATGTGGAGTTCCCCAAGGCTCAATCCTCGGGCCTCTGTTGTTTACAGTGTACTGTCTGCTTCCATCAGGCCAAACTATACAAAACCTTAAAATCAACTCTCTATGCCCAAAATTACCAACTGAAACAGACCGGCACGTCCTCACTGTGACCTCGTCACATGTCCACATTTGGTCATGGACTTTCCACGTCCACATATGACATCCAAGGTACCCTGGGTGTGTTGGTTGTTGACGTTCTGGGACGCTGTGTCAACTTCAGCCTGTTACATGCATTGTCTGTTTTCAAAGTACACTTCTGTTTTCACAGGAAATGTACAGTTTGCATACAGTCTCTTTCAAAATAAAAGCACTACGTCAGTACCACACCACCAACTGATGTTTTTTTCTTTCAACAACACACACACGTGGTTGGGTGTAGGAAAAAAGAACAGAGTTTGGCTTTACAATCTCACAGGAAGTGAACACCGGCCTCCTGGGTGAAAGTCAGTGGTTGTTGGATCCGTCCACCACCCCTCACACTTGCCCTACTTAGACTTCCGCCACCTTAACTTTTGTTGTTGTCCTGCCACGTTTCCCCCTGACGCTGCCGGGTTCTGGTAAACAATACCGGCCACATATCATGACGAAGTGAAAACACGGCTTTTTTCATTGGTGTCTGATGCTGGAAGTCACTGACCAAGTGCTGGTATTCGATGACTTTGTAGTGAGACTGTGTTGTTATTTTACTGCTATTAAAAACTAAATGAAGGTTTAGAAGAGATTTAAAAAGTAGCTGCAAAGATTAGTGACTGTAAACGTGCTGCTCCATGTATGCATTTAACCAGGTAAGTCATGAAGAAGAAGAAGAAGAAGAAGAAGGAGGAGGAGGAGGAGGAGTCTATCTGTGGGTCTTCTGCTGTTGCCTAACATGAACTTAGAGAGGAGTCAGAGTTCTGCTATGTCGTGTCGAAACCTCCGACATTATCACCAGGACGAAGGTTAATGAGGGGGAAAGGTAAGGCGGGCAGGACACACACACACACACACACACACACACACACACACACACACACACACACAGAGTCGTGTTGCCATCACTTCCTGGAGACTTACTGTAACCATGACCTAAACGTCTTCGAACCTTAACTAAAGTTTTTACCCGAAAATGTGGCGATTAATGGGGACCTGTGTTTGTCCCCATAAAGAAGAGTCCCCACAAAGTGTGAACAGATTAATGTCCCCATAACACATATACACAATTGAGTTGTGCACCAAGAGTCATGAATCCTGTGATTTTAATGTAACTAAATATTTCTTAATTATTTTTATTTAACAGAACAATAAGAACTACCTCTGTCATTTTATTTCTCTCACATTATCTTATATGAATTCATGGATGTTTGTGAGAAGGCAGAAGATGTAACATCATCCTATCTGACAGAAACTTCATCTTCCTTCTTCCAACATATAAATATTCAATACAGTAAGCAGAACTGCATTGTGGGAGTTATCAGAGTCTCAGAGACACAAACTATAAGAGACGTTTGTTAAAACTGACGATTTATAAGGAAAAGACTTTTAAAAAATGTTTAACATGGTGACTTTTGTTGTGGTCACACCTTAAACGCACATTAAACGCACATTAAACACACATTAAACACACAAACACATTAAATGCACATTAAATGAACATTAAACGCACATTAAAAACACATTAAACTCACATTAAACACACATTAAACACACATTAAACGCACATTAAATACACACTAAACACACATTAAACGCACATTAAACACACATTAAACACACATTAAACTCACATTAAAAACACATTAAAAACACATTAAACGCACATTAAACACACATTAAACACACATTGAACACATTAAACGCACATTAAACACACATTAAAC
>NC_065529.1:12741659-12760477 GCF_006386435.1 Epinephelus moara
CTATGGCATTTTACATTGTATAAATTAGCCTAGCGAATAGCAGAGATTTCCTCTGCTCATATGAAGCCAGGATAAATCACACACAGGACTTAAAATGCTATTTTTGTGGAGGCTTTGTTGTCTTCACAATTTATTGTTTCTTATCTGTGAAATTAAAGTAAATCAAAGCTTTGTTTCCACTGAGGGAAATGGTTTCAGCTTACAGAGACAGACAGGAGGTCTGTGTCACTGTGATGTGTGGTTACATCTCTGCAGAGATGCGTGTCAGGCTATAGTTTAGGGTACAGTGTAGGTTCCATTTCGATGCAGAGCCTCTGCCGTAGGTGCAGCATCAATCGACGCAGAAGTATAAATCCTGCATTACTTGTTTGTTATTTAAATATGAATGTGTTTTCATGAGTGACGTCAGCAGACCTGTTGGGACGTTTAATAAAGTGCTGATATGATTTATCTGTTTATCATCTTTGAGGAATTCTACAAACTTAATACAATTTTTTTCCAGATTTTGGTTGTTTTTATCCAGTTATTATTTAATCACACAGATTCCCTTAAAAATACAGAAATGAATGCAACAAAAAGCCTGATTGTTTGTTTGTTTGTGCTCTTTTATTTATATTTACTCTGCTATAGTCTTTATAAATGATGCACATTAACAGTAAGAAATGTGCGTTGGTTTGTGATATAATATCAAAACAGACTGTGACACTGAAGGCAGTAAACAAACGCTGACTGATGTCGTCACGACAATAATATGAACCTGACTTAATAGAAATAGTGGAGCTGATAAGGGGCGACACAGTGAGGTCTATCTGATGTAGGTTAATGGGGCTGCAGCAGTTTACTGTGTGATGAGACAACAATCTGTCTGACTGATAGACTCTAATCACCCCGTTCATAAAACTCCTCGATTCACCTGAATACATCGCCGCCACCACTGCTGTAAGACATCACACACCAAGATATGCAGTATTTATAACCTGACATTAAAATTATCACACGTTGTTTTTTTCCCAGTTTTTTTCTTATTTTGTTATAGTCTGAATTATTTAAAAGTTTTATATTCTAATTTTTCAAGTTGTTTTGCTTGTTTGTTTGTTTGTTTTATTAAAAACTGAACTGTGATTTATGTGGAAAATATCTGTAGAGTGCTCTCTCACATTCATTTTTGTTGTTTAATTAGGTGCCATATTTTTTTTAAGAATTCCTTTATTTCATATTTATTCATTACTTTTTTAAAGTTAGTGAGAATCAACTGCATTTTATTTATTTGTCCATTTTTTTTATTTAAAGTTACGTCTATTTTCTAGAAATATAATTAAAACTTTCTTTTTTTTTTTTTTTTAAATGTCTTGTACCCTGCTTGCGTGGTTTTGTGTGCATGTATTCAGCACCTCTGATGAGCCGTCGTTCTTTACAGCAGGGTAACGCAGACCAAACCTCGCCGCTGCATTTCACAGGGTTTCGGGGGAATACCAGTAGTCCCCGTCATGTCTTCAGTATTATCTGCCCTTTACAGCATTACTACCGTTCCAACACTGCTCCTTTACAACTCCACTGTTTATCCGCAATCAATGTGGCCAATACAGGGGCGTATTAGGGGCAGTAAGTATATTGTAAATGAAAGTTTATGGTAAAATGGCCCATAAACGTGCGGCTGTATAAGTCTGGATGAGCTGCTGCGAGGGATGATTCCTTGAGCGTTTATGGACGCCGGCGAGAGGCGAGAGTTATTTGCTCACTTTGTTGTCTTTTCCTTTTATTTGCTCTAATTATTGGTTCTGTCGACAGAGATGATGCAGTAAACATCTTTGATTGGCTACAAACAGATTTTAATGCAGCGGAGGAGGCGCTCATCACACAGCTGAACTTTTAATGTTCAGTCTGAACATTAAAATGAATATTTGGAGGGGTTTTTTTTATTAAGTGTAAGTGTAACGCTGCGTTCAGTTCAAGGTCACAGGGGTTTAATATTCAGGGTCGTCACTGTAGCGTTGTGCTGTCAACCATTTTGTTTTGGACAGATGAAATGTGCCCTGAAATGGCCGCCGCCCCGTCACATCGCCACGCTTTCATCGGTGTTTGGAGTCTCTTCTTAAACACACACTGACTGTTGCACTCTGTGTGTTTGTTTGTGTGCTTGTGTGTGTGTGTGTGTGTGTGTGGTTTCCAGCAAGGACAGACTGATGTAGAACAGATAATTGATATTGGTGGTATTGATAAGCACTGTTTAAAGTTACATTTTTCCGGTGAACAGTAAAAGTGTTGAAGAGCAGACCAGATCAACTTTATTGATCCTCAGAGGGTGAATTCATGTGTTGTAGCAGCACAAAGTCATAAATAAATAAGATACACAGAGAAATTAAAAGAAGAAGAAATAAAATCAAAGGTTTATGCAACTAGTATAAGAACAGAGGTAAGAAAGACTAATATACACTGTGACCAAGTTATAAAATAATGTTGTCTGTATTAATAAAGCAAAATAGAAATATAATATAGCCTAGTATATGATGTGATTAAACAGTATAACATATTAACATAATGCAGTATACTACAGGGAAGCAGTATCATATAGCTAAGTAGTAAATTAAAGTTAATAAGAAGTGATAATGTGACAGAGTTCTGTCAGTACTAAGATCCACAGACTGACCCACTCTTCATGTTACACATTATAATAAACTTCACTCTGACTTTATCGGTTACATAAGCTGATCCCAGTGTGTCAGGTTCGTACCTGCGTCCTCGACATCCTGCTCTTTACTGCCGGCTGAACATTTGACCTGAGTGATAACAGCCGAGGATGTTGTTCCTCATTAACACGGAGCAGAGCCACCAGGCCTCAGCCATAAAACCTCTTTATGTTTCCCACCGAGCTGCTCCGCACGCATTTACTGTTTCACAGTGTCAGAAACAAACTCACTGTGGATCCACACAGGTTTATAATAATGTCACAGCTCATGAACACGAAGCAGCAGAAAACACAGCAGATGTCTGAACATCATTTATTGACCTGGTCCTGATCAGCTGTTGCAACAGAAACTTTGTGCAACATATCGACACCAATTATTGATTAACAGTGATTTATCAGTACATTTTTGACCTTGTAGTTTTTCTATAGAGGACAGACGAAGACTGAAGAGTGTTACATTTTGTGATATAAAAATAATCATTGTTTTCATCATACACATTATATTAATAGAAAAATAATGATAGACAGCAGGAATGAAGTGCAACACAAACTTTTATGTACACCTCACCAAAAACCACTGTAGTCTTAAGTCTAGTCAGACCAAGATTCGCAATGAGATGGCGTATTGATTATGAATACAGTCCATCTGATGCTGGTTTTGTTTCATCACTGGAGCCAGTATCTCACTATCACTATCCTCATTCAGATTTTAAGAAGCTACAAATTATATTCAGCCACAAAATAAGTCTGAAAAGCTGCAAACAGATCGGAAGCACAGAGAGTCGTTGACTAGAGACGATACGCCGTCTCATGGCGGTCACTTCCTGACGACGTCACAGATCGGAAGCACAGAGAGTCGTTGACTAGAGACGATACGCCGTCTCATGGCGGTCACTTCCTGTCGACGTCACAGATCGGAAGCAGAGAGAGTTGTTGACTAGAGATGATACGCCGTCTCAACAACCACCAGTTTTCACCCAGGAGGCCGGTGTAGAGGTTGTAAAGCCAAACCCTGTTCTTTTTTCATAAACCCAACCACGTGCGTGTGTTGTTGAAGGAAAAAACCTCTGCTGCTCTTCCACCACAATCAGCGTGTGTACGAAGATTTTTTAAATACGCGAAAACCTGCGAAAAACCAACCCAGTCTCATCCTGAAGTCATCAAAAACCAACGCTTGGTCAGTGAATTCCAGCGTCAGACACCAACGAAACAAGCTGTCCTTTCACATCAGTATGATATGCAGCCGGACGCCATTATTGCGGCATCAGAGGGAGGCATGGCGGGACAACAATGAAAGTAAAGGCATTGGAAGTCCAAGTAGGGCAGGTGTGAGGGGTGATGATTTAATACAACAGTTCAGAAAAATCCTGTTACTCTGTTAACAGGCACAAACATCAGCCTGTGTTAATATATGAGCAGAAATTATTTAACTTAGAGCACATGTTAACAGATGCTTGTTTGGGACTTGATTTTCAATCTTGTAGTTTTATTTGCAGAATATGTCAGTATATTTATTAATGTTTTGTTTTAACCCTGAAAACTGGAGACAGTGAAAACATAGATTTAAGTGTTAGGTGAGATTTCACCTGGATAAGAAGAGACTTTATAAACCAGCTCTACCTGATGTTTGTATCTCCACATGTCTGATCTCTGGAGGTGAATCCTCTGGCTGTCGTCCATCACTGCTATCAGAGCTCATCACGCCTCCTCAACAAACATATCTGCGTCTCTGTGGTGAAACCTTTTTTACTGCGTCCAACCCCCCAATAAACTTTATGGTGGTGAAGAGGCCAAGCAGCTCTGCTCTCATTACGCTCTGTTTACCCAAAAATGAGACACGAACACGGCCGTTGCTACTCACAACCTGGATCCAGTCCCCGCTGTGTTCACATAAAGATGTGTAGATGAAGATTTCCTCTTCAGGAAGACAGGTTTTTATTTTCAGTCACTAATCTTTGTAGACCTTTATAAGCAGGCAGCAGAAACAGGACTGCACAGACATTTAAACTTAAAAATTAAAAAAAAAAAGACTAATGTGAGCATAACAAAGAGTAATGTCAGCACCTACAAAGAGTGCATCTGAAAAGGGTTACGTTAGCATAAAAAAAGGGTGATGTTAGCATAACAAACAGTGACATAGCATTTAAAAAGAACATTGGCATGAAAAAGAGTAACAAAAGCATAAAAAATGAGTTGTGTTATCATTAAAGAGATTATGATGGTATTAAAAGAAGAGTGACATTAGCATAAGAAAGTAACATTTGCATAGAAAACAGAAATTCAAATTTTATTTCACAGCTTGGTTAAACCAGAAAGTGGTACAACAGAAAGCATTCTTTGCAAACTATTTGATTTTAGAAGAATACTGACTGTGACTACTGGCAAGTTTGTTGATGAACTGCAGCTAATGAGCTAATAGCTAACATGCTAGGAATCTGGGTACATGCTAGCACTAGCAATAGCCCTCTCAGTCACTTTATTTTTTCTCTGTACTGGGCTATTTACTCTCCCCAGCATTTCGTTTTCATGATCGTACATAATTACATTAAGAGTAACTGACAAGAGAAAAAAAAACCCTCTGATATAGCTAACGTGTTAACTGACATTTAGCCAGCTTGTTAGATTCAAAATTTGGACTACTGTGCTGTTATGTTTGCATCCCCTGGTGAGCTGTTCAAGCTTTGCTAACATCAGAAGCATAGATTTTAATAATAACTAGATACCAGACTCCTTTTCATTCCAGTGGAGTTGCTCACTTGGTATATATACGGCAAAAAGGTTTTCTAGCTTCTGGATTTACTTTCGTAATAGTTTTTCATAAACAAAGTACAACTTATTTTTCTTATACAAAACAAGTGACTTGAGGTAAACGGTTTAATGAACCTCTGATGGTTTCAGTTTGTGTCCTGGTTTCTAACGTGTTTGATTTTTTTTTCTTTTTATGGTTATGGGCACACTGCCATCATTCCTCTTTATATAACATATTGCAGCTTATCAAGAGTGAATCAAGTGGAGCTGGGAGTGTCTACTATCTCTATTGAACTTTATAAGTGATGCTGTTGTTGACTTTTCCTCTGGTAAACTTCATTTTAACCTTCATTGCTGTACCTCAACTGAACTCTGAGGTCGAGGTGAATCGCTCTGACCTTATTGGACCAGAGAAAAAAAAATCATACATAAGAAATGTAGTTTACGTTTTGTCGCTTTGCAGACGGGTTTTCACTGACCTTCAATTCTCTTCTGGGAAAATGTGTTATATCAGGGGGGGTTTTAACAACAAATACTGACAGTGTGGCTGTTGTACCCATTAAACCTGACGTCCAGTTTAATGCTTTTAAAGGTTTATCAGACATGTGACAACAACCAACAACACTTTGTAATAGTTAAAGACTTGATTATATGATTCTGGAGAGTTATCACAGTGACAACTATTACATTTTTCATCAAAACAATCGTAAGATAAAGTGTAGAAATACAACATACATGAAAGTACTCTAGCGGCGACATTGTGCAGTGTGCCAGCAAAAGGTGAACCTGGTTCCACTTAATTGCAGGCGACCCTGCATGGCGCCCGATGTTCCCCTGCCTGCAACGTTTTTATTGACCTCTATATGGATGAGTGACTGGTGAATAAGATGACGATGTTTCGAGGGTTTTAATGAGAAAATTTAACTGACATTATAAAAGTGAGAGATTACACCTCTGACAATGCATCCAAGGGAACACAGCATGACGTATGGAGTTCCACAGGGCTCAAACTTCAAGCCTCTGTTATTTAACACATACACATACAGTACGTGTTTCTAGTATGCAAAAGCTTAAAATCCACACGCAAATTTGCCAACTGAAACATACTTTCTGACTTTTTTTTTTTCATATTTTACACTACTTTTTTAGTTTTTATTGTTGTTGTTTAAACTTGAAGGAATAGTTCATCCTGCCAAACTCCTCCCCTCCGTAATATTTCAGTCTGGAAACTGCCACAAATACGTTGACAAAGCTGAACTGTTGCAGTGAATTTAGGAGAGACCCTGTGTGTGTGTATAACAGTGTGCTAGCTTAGCTAACAGGCTGCTAACTAGCTGACAGGCTATTGCCTGTGTTGATCATCAAGTGAGTTTGTCTGATTAAAAAGAAATTGATTATCTGTTTTTAACACATTGTGAATCTGGTTAATGTTATTCTGTTAAAATATGGTCATACATATACAGTCAGATCGTCGTTATGACTCCTTCAGCCATTTTGTCATATTCCAAACTACTGGATGGTGAAAAACGAACAAAATTAGCCCCTCCCCCGTGGCTACAGGTAGTTTCTTTAAGGTTTTATCCATCCTTAAAGAAATGCACTTCCTCACGTTGGACACTAGAGGCATCATCTGTATATTTACAGTATATCAGTCATATATGTGGAAACGAGGCGTGAGACTGGGTCGGCTGCAGAGCTCTGTACAAAGCTCATATCTGCTGGCAACAGGAAAGCAGCCTGTTACCTATTTTAAGCGGGTTTTCCTGTATTTGAAAAACCAGCACACATGCGCTAATTTTGTTTGAGAAAAGGTTAAAGTGTCTTTCATCCATTTGTTGGGTTATTGAAATCCAAACAGTTTTTGCTTGATTTGTTGTGCATGCATGTGCACAGCATTCTTTCACAGGAGGATAATCACTAAATGCTTTGTTTAGTTTTATGAAAATAGTTGTGTTTGGATTTCTTGTTTGCACTGATACTTTCATTCTCTGGGTGCTCCGCTCTACTTAACAAATTCACGTTTTCAGGCCTCAAGTTCAAGATGGCCGTCTGCCCGACTCCGTGATCATCCGACACACACACTGCTGATAGTCTCTATCAGAGTGAAGATAGGACTGTTGTTGGAGGCAAAATGGACCCAGAAGGACAAAGGTCTGAGTGAGGACACCTGTACATACACCTACACAACAGCAACACAGACCTACACACACACACACACACACACACACACCTACACAGTGCAGCAGATAGCAGGATCCTGTGCTCTGTTTGCCCAGAGTTCCTCTTCGCCCTTTGGACACCACTCCTCAACTGCTGCATCAATTAGCAAATATGTAGTGTGTGTGTGTGTGTGTGTGTAGGTGTCTTGTTGTCTCTGTGTCTTTGTTTCTGTCTCTGTCTTTTGATTAAAAACCTTCGTTCAGCAGCAGTTTTGTCTCATGAATCAGATCCAGAATCACTTTAAACATTTCTGGCACACCTTCGACACAGAACGCTGTCAGATTCATGCAGAGGCTGCTGCAGCAGCAGGTTAAACACACACACACACACACACACACACAAATTAAAGCAGGTCTTGGTCGTCTGATAATAGACACTTTTAATAAGAGTATGAATAGCTGCAGCTATCAATTCTTTTAGTAATCGAGTATTCTGGCAATTAATCGAGTAATCAGATAAGAAATACTGCATCTTTTCATTAAGTTATTTTTGCTTTATTTAAGGGCAATAGTAATATAAAAGAGAAAATAAGAAAAGTCTCTGAAATGAGCAACAAATTTTTCCTTTTTTTTTAAAGTTCAACATTTTTATTGCTGTACTTGCATCTTTGAACAGAAATCCGGCACACTGCTCATGCTCAGCTTCACAATTTATTAGTAACACTAATGTTTCAGCCTTCCCGGACCAAAACATTAGTGTTGCTAATATTATTATTATATAATATTACGAGAATAAAGTCGAAATATCATGAGAATAAACTCGTAACTTTAGGAGGAAAAAGTCACAGATTAAGACCAGAAAGTCGGTAACATGGTATAAAGAGGGACAAAGTGTGTACACAGCAGTACTGAAGTAATAACTCATTACCAACAAGATTTCCAGTGATATTATTACATTTACAATGTCACATAACACATTACCACCCAGAATTAACTGTATAACCCCCAAGAGGAGGTTGTGTCGTATTTCAGAGTACATTTTACATGGTGTCACCATGTTCAGTGTGTTCCCATTCATAAAGGCTACCTAAACCAATGAATCTAGTTCTGCATCCTAAGTCTGCCTGACAGCAGTCTTTGGATGTAAATCTTGCTATTAGTTTTATGTTTTTACTTGCAGTCCTTGTCTGGAGAATTTTCATAGCGATGTGAATACTTTGTCCACGGGCAGCGTCATGTTTCACAAATGACTGTCGCTCACAGATGAATGTGTGATTCCTGCAGGACTCTAACAGACTCCTGCACAGAACATGAGTTCATGTCATTTGACAAATTATTTCCAGGAAGTTACAATATGTAACTGTAATATTTCGCGATAAATTACATTATTATCACCCCGCAGGCTTTTACTGTGATATTTAACCAAATTCAGAATTTTATTGTGAAATTCATGCAGGTAAATATAATGATTTTGCTGCTAAATCACAGTAATGTGGAGTTTAACTGTGAGATTACAGTAAAATAATGGTTTTACAGGAGCATGCTGCTGAATCACAGTAATATGCAGGTATAACTTCAGTGAGATCACAGTATGTCTGTTCACAATAACTTACTGTGAAAGTGATGCAACTAGTTGCCAATAATTTACTGCAAATGTAGAGTCAAATATTTTACAGTGTGTCTGTACTTGTACTCGAGTGTGGCTTTCAGGGACGTCATCCAACACAAACAAACACTGGCTCTATTCGTGTTTTAACATTGACCACCGTATTCGAAGACCTTCTGACTGATTTTTAACATTAAACGTTTTATTCAGAGTTTTTCCTGGTGTGAATCAGCTGGTCTGTTTGTTTCTGAGAGGAAGAGACTCTGTGGATAATTCAGCTCCTGAACAATGAACGCTGAAGGAATTCTAACCAGGAGAAGTTTCAGATGGTTGTAATCTGTAATCTGTAATCTGTAATCCTCAAGACTAAACGTCACTAAATCCTCCTGAATCAGACACACTGGACCTTTAAAATATTTAGTTTTCATCTTCAGGCCACTTCCACACTTTTAAGATACGATAATCCTTTATTAGTCCCACAGTGTGAAATTTGCAAAACAAACATGAGTTCACCAAAGTTTTTACAGAAAACACAATCATTTACATTCACAGACTTCCCATCATGCATTGTGTGAGAGTAAAAACTCTGCAGAGACAGTTTGTAGTTTAAAGAAAACAGACATGACGGGAACTTTCTGTTTGTCTTTAATACGTGTTAAATGAAGGCAGCGTAGGAACTTGTGTTTTACAATGTTAAAATTACATATCAGAAAACAGAGACATAATAAAGTCTGATGATGAAATCAAAATCATTTACAGGACATTTACTGAGTGGAGCAGTCAGCTAAGGTGGATCTGACAGTGGTGGAAGAAGGACTTAGATCTTTTACCCCAGCATTCAAAATCCAGCTCAAGTTAAAGTATATAAGTTACAAGGGACGACCCTCACCTGTGGTCATGAGCTCTGGGTAGTGACTGAAAGAATGAGGTCACAGATACAAGCAGCTGAAATGAGTTTCCTCTGTAGGGTGTCTGGGCTCAGCCTCAGAGATAGGGGGAGGAGTCAGACATCTGGAGGGAGCTTGGAGTAGAGCCGCTGCTCCTTCATGTTGAGGTGGTTCAACATCTGATCAGGATCCTCCTGGTCCAGCTGGTAGGAGGCCCCGGGGCAGACCCAGAACACACTGGAGGGATTATAGATCTCATCTGGTCTGGGAACACCTCGGGGTCCTCCAGGAGGAGCTGGAGAGTGTTGCCGGGTTTGCTTGGCCCACTGTCCCCACGACCCGGCCCCGGATACGCAGATGAAAATGGATGGAAGGATGGATGGATGGATGAGTCTGTAGTATATCACACAGAAAGCGTTTTATCAGCTAGAGGCGGGTTTTTCTTATTGTTTTTACTGAGAATTAAACTTTTTGCTCATTTTTGCGTTGCTACGCACCTCGTGTTTCTGTGCTCTATGTGCTTGGTGTTTTTGCCAGAGCGCCCTGAACTCCTCGAGTTGAAGAAAGTTCAAATCAGAGCATCCAATGGAATGATTTGAGAGGCAGGCCTCTTCACAAAGTTTACCAAGTTTACAGTTGGTAAACAATGGAGGAGAAACTGGTGGTAGTGGTTGCTGGATACCCAGAGCTATACGACTTTACAAAGCACAGTTAGCACCATCTCAATAGAAAACAGCAGATAAGTGCAGTACTGTAAACGTCCATGATGGAGGAGAAGCTCCTGGACCAACTGGTGGTACTCCCCATGATCCAGCCTCTTTTTTAGGGTCTCATGTACCCACACAGATCTCTGTTTATCTGCTGACAGCCTCTCACCCCAACTTAACCAACCAAAACAATCAAAGGCAACGAGTGCAGTCAGAGGGAGAGCAGGGCGGCTCGTTCCTTTGCTTCCTAGGAAACACAAATTTCATTTTAAGGTACATCACCATGTTTCTTTTCTACAACCTAACCTGCGTAACTTTTTGTTGGTAATGGGGCACCATTTAACTACAGCAGTGACTGGCTGCATATCATGCTGACATGAAAGCACAGCACTAATTCATAGGAACATACGAACCGCTGTGTGAGGATACGTTGGTTATTTAGAGCCATCCACCAAACCAAGGGGCAGAACCTGATTTAAAGTTGAAATAATTAAAGCTGGCGGTCAGAACATAAAACTGTGTGAGAGTTTCTACGTTCTGTAATATCAAAGAGGTGATTGAAAGAAAACCTTTAAATGGGAAAAACACTTTCAGAACCAGTAACTCGTCCAACTCTCTAAAGTCCAGTTCAGACCAAAGATTCACGACAAGACGAAACCGTTTTATATGCTGCAGAGAAAAGTGTCAGTGTTGTGAACTGATCAGAAGTACAGAGAGTTGTTGGCTAGAGATGATACGCCGTCTCACGGTGGTCACTTCCTGTGAACGTTACGGATCAGAAGCACGGAGAGTTGTTGACTAGAGATGATACACCGTCTCACGGTGGTCACTTCCTGTCAACGTTACGGATCAGAAGCACAGACAGTTGTCGACTAGAGATGATACGCCGTCTCACGGCGGTCACTTCCTGTCAATGTTACAGATCAGAAGCACAGAGAGTTGTCGACTAGAGATGATACGCCGTCTTGTCGTGAATCTTTGGCCTGAAGTGGACTTTACGTTAAGCACGTTTGTCCTGAGGAGTCTGTTCCTGATCACGTCCTGCAGGGCATCAGATATACAGAAACATAAACCTGCTGCTGTCACATGACTTTATTTTCCTCTGTGGGTGAGAAAACATTTCTGAAAGAGGCAGAATAAATCTTTTTTTAAATGCATCATCATCATCAAGCAAAAAACAAATATCTGGAAACTTGATTTACCCTGAACATCATGAATTAAGTAGCTTTAGAGTTAAAAAACAAAGATATGTTTCACACTGTCTGACAGTATCGTCTCGTCTGCTCGCTGCAGCTCTTTACTGAAGCTACATGAGTTGTACAGCTGCATCGTTCCATCAGATGGAAACAAGAATATCACGTTCAGCAGAAAAGTTTGGAGAAAAGTCCGCAGTGATTTGGACTCGTTGCAGTCAAACAGTTAGCTGTTAACGTGCAACCAGGCTGACGTCCCAGCAAGCAAACATCTGACCACAATCATCTGCAACTGTCGGTGACGTCGCCCAACGATATTTTCTCACACTGTCAACGAGCTTTAAGAGGACGACAGAAACGCGGCAGGAGGTGATGAAAACAGTTTCTCAGTCCATCGGGGAGAATTTTTTTAGTCCAGATCCCCAACGCCAGCATCCGATGAAACATCTCGTATCCTCCTCTCAGTACTCCTCTTTGATGTTCAGAGGCAGGGAGGAAGGCGACACCAGCCCGTTGCTGCCGCTGCTGCTCGTCACCATGCCGACGCTGTTCCCGCCATTTCCGTGCAGGCCGCCGCCACCTCCTCCTCCGCTGCCGTTGCTGCCGGTGGGAGGCGTGGGTGTGGTGGTGGAGGAGGCCGGCTGCTGGAGCTTCTTCTTGTTGATCTTGCGCTCTTTGGCCCGACGATTCTGGAACCAGATCTTCACCTGGGGCAGAACAGAAGACATTTTTATTTCTGCTTTAAGAAATCATGTTTGTATAATAACAGGATATCTGCAGGATTCTGGAAAACATGAAAAACTATATGACACCTGAAGTACCAGTTCAGTGTTTCTGCATGTTTTAACCTGTTTACTATTAATAACATAGACTCGCTGTATTTTGGACACTTGACCTTTAAATGTAAATTAATTATAAAAATAATAAACTTTATTTTAATAGCAACTTCCATACAAGAAATGCAGCACACAGTGCTTTACAGTAAAGGCAATATAAGCACCAAGTGCTTCACGTCATGAGATGAAATAAATCCTAAAAAGTCAAAAATCATGACATCACCAAATCATTGAGTTGTATAACTATAAATCATAAAATCAAGTAAGATTTTAAAAGTGTTGCAGCAGCATGAAGCGTAAAAAGAGTTTCAGACCTATATGAGGAAGTCAGAGCGAGTTAAAGTCTGAAGTGAACAGATGTTTTTCTATTGACAATTTGAAGACAATTTGACATGGTGGCCAAAAGCTGAACTACGCAGTCAGGACCCATCACGTGATGCTACTAGGGCCAAAACGACTATTTCCCATAGACACAGACTGTGAAAGAGACGTCTATAATTCTGTTTGGGGTTTTTTAGCATCACAACCCTCAAAAAAAGATTTGTTTCACTATCAGGGTTTGGCCTGACATCGTTTGGATAGCCTAGAAAAGTTGCAAGACTGAATACTTTTATCCCCATTCAAGTTAGCAGAGCGCTAAACCTGAAAGTAGCTGCTCGGCCACACTCAGTCTTTGTTAGTCTTTAGTGCACTTTCTCAATGTGAAAGATCCGGGTACTGTTTTTAGTAGGCTACCGTGGATATTAAGCCCTTTGGTTTCATGTGCCACTGAGCAACTTTAATAGGAATGAACGCAACCCAGCCTCCAACACTGTGTCTTAATACATCCACGGATTGTTAACAATTAGAGAAATAAAATAAAGCTAGAAGTTTAATTTTTTTTTAATCAAAGGTGTCAAAGGTTAAATGCAATAATAATCACACGATTACTTTAAATCTCAAACATGTCGTACTTCGTATAAGATCCAATAAAAATGCATTAAAACAGTTCTGATCAGTAACATGGTTTTATATTAGCCTCGTGTGTGTTGGCGTACCTGTCTCTCTGACAGACCCAGCGATGTGGCGAGCTCCGCCTTCCTCCTGATGGTGATGTATTTGCTGTAGTGAAACTCCTTCTCCAGCTCCAGACGCTGGTGGTCCGTGTAAACCACCCGGTACTTGTCCTTAGTCCGCGTCTTTCCATCTGTAAAACATACAAACATAACCATGTTAAAGGAAATAAAAAAAGTGTTGCACTCAGAGCTGTATTAGTGGTAGTGGTAGCTAAGAGTATCACCAAGAACACGAATAAAAGTGTTTCCAAAAATCTCAAACAAAAAAAAACTGGAATGTAAAGAAACAACTAATCTTGAGGACACATCAGTGAGTTTGGTGAAGTGATCCTGAGTTAACTTTATCAAGAAGGACAAAGCCGCTAACATCAGCCTAAATTCTGATAAGTGTCCAGAACCAGCTCCCTCACAGTGGTCCTGTTATAGCTAACTGATGATCCACTAACTTTTTGCCTTCAAAGTAACGCTACGTTACCACCGTAGTCAGTGAGCTAGCCTGCTAACATTACCAGCTCCACTCTTATTACAGTCACATCATTAAAGAGCAGGACAAACCCGCTATAGTTAGCCTAAACTCTGATGTAGCATTTAGAAGCATCCAGAACCAAACAGTGTGTATTCCCGGCATAGCCCTCAACCACACAAAAACATGCAGCTAGCTAATGATATGCTACTCTTTACCTGGATGTAATGCTACTACTGTAAGAAGTGTCCTAACCTAGTTAGCCAGGCCTGTTAACACTGGCATCTCATAGTGGAGCAGACACATTGTTTAATTTGTTCTTTATAGTTTTAATCTTTTGTTTTTGCTTTTTGAAAGGCTAAAGCCCTGAACATACTCCGCAGGAACAGAGACATTTGTTCTTTTTCTCGAGGTGGCAAGAACAAGAACAAAGTTCTTTCTGGCCAGGACATTTCATATTTCAGGAGGAACTCCTGCAGAACTCCTGGGGAGTCCTCATAGGCCCCTCCCACTACCACATACATCACACGCGCTTTTCCGCATTAACCACGCCCACTTCCAATTTCTGACCAATCACAGAATAGTTCTCGGAATCACACAAGAAAAAGTTCTGCCCAGATGATGTGTCGAGAACTAGCTGCAAGAACTCCCAAACCAGGGCTGCAAGAATAAAATGACATCATTCTTTTGTACATGTACAGGCCTTAATTAAAGACTATAACCTCCAAACTCCTTACACAGAGTAGCCTATGACCGTTTACAACATGATTAAGGGACAGGACAAAGCTGCTAATGTTAGCCTTTATTAACATCCAGAACCAGCTCCCAAACAATTTGTGTTCCTAATCTGTGACCTACAAAACATAATATAGTTAGCTAATGATATGCTAACTCTTTGCCTCATAATAAATGCTAGGTTACTGTTGTAGGAAGTATCCTAAGATCGTTAACCAGGCCTGATAACATCAGCATCTTATTTTAAAACAGACTCACTGTTGAATCCATTTTTTACAGTTTTACTTTTTCTGTTTGTTTTTGGAAAGGTTAAGAAATAGACACAAACCTCAAGTTCTATACAGAGTAGCCTAACATTTAAAACATGATTACAGAACAGGACGAAGCTGCTAATGTTAGCCTCTGATTGAGATAGCATGTATCAGCACCAAGATAATTTATTAAGCTAATGTTATGCTAACTAATGCTACGTTACTACTGTAGGCTAGGCAGTGAGCTAGTTAGCCAGGCTTGTTAACATTAGTGTCTGTTAGAGCAAACACACTGTCGGGTTTTAGTTTTAGAAAAGTTTTAAAAACACATATCACGGTCACAAAAATCACACCGTCTGTTAGCATGTAAAAATGTGAATGAAGCATAGGGACTGGTAGTATTTTATATTATGTGTTATAAACCACTCATATAAAGATCCATCAGTACAGTTCCTGAACAGACTGATGGATCTGTGTGTTCGCACCATGACTCCTGTATTCAAATAGACGACCTGCCTCAGGTGGATTTGCATAAACTGAACTCATATCAGCTTCATTCATTTATGGACTCAGTGTTCATGTGTTACTGTTTAACTCTGTCACACGGTCCAGCTGTTAAAACTGAAGCTCTTACTAATGATCACTAAACTTTATTAAACTCAGTGAGCTTTGTGAGTGGGAATCCAGAACGTTTCCAAAAATACTGAATGTGTAAAACTAAATTTAATGGAGGTGCATTGTGCACAAGACATCAGGAATATTTCCAACACTCCAACACTCCTTTAGACACTGAAGATTATTTAGCACGAATAGCAGAGAACACTGAGACGCTGTTTGTTTGACAGTGCAATTTATGGTGCATTTGAGACTTCCAGTTGCTTTGAAATGTAACTCCACGTCACAGTGACGCAGACCTCCTGTCTGTCTCTGTGAGCTGAAACCATTTCCCTCAGTGGAAACAAAGCTTTGATTTACTTTAATTTCACAGATAAGAAACAATAAATTGTGAAGACAATAAAGCCTCCACACACTGTGTGTGATTTATCCTGGCTGAAATATGAGCAGAGGAAATCTCTGCTAGCTGCTAGGCTAATTTATACAATGTAAAATGCCATAGGCTTGTGCTAATAACGTTAGCATGTTGTATTTGTTTGGAAAATGTGTCCAGATAAAGACAAGTGTTTGTCTGTGAATGCTGCGAGTTATAGTGAAGCTGATTTGTGTTTGAAACTGTCTCTATTAAGCCATGTTTAATGTGTGTTTAATGTGCGTTTAATGTGTGTTTAATGTGTGTCACAGAAACCTCCACTGCTCACTAGTGTTTTGGAGGTGTAACTGCAGAGTGACACAGACACACCAACGCACAAGTATAGATGCTCACAACGGCGTAGGCGAAGTGCGTAGAGTCTGCTGCACAAGTATAAATCCCCCCTAAAGGATGTTGCCTTCATCTATGGGACGCCTGCTCTACCCATTCACCCACTAGGTGCCCCCAGCTGTTAACTGTTTCCTGTTTGCGAGGGAGTTATTTTGCTCTGATTAATCAGTGGTGTGTTACGTAGGCCTATTCGTCCCATCAACACTCCCATCAACAACAAACACAGTATGATACGTGGCGCGTCGCAGGTAGACCTGACTGACACTGAGCGAGTGGTGCTATGTGACGAGTTGGGATGAGAACGAGTTGGTTTTCTACTGCTGATGGGAAAGCAGTCGATCACCTGTTTTTCATAGGTTTTCTCGTATTTAGAAAAACCTTCGTACACACACTAATTCTGGGTGGAAAAGGGGGATTACAGAGCAGCGAGCATCACTGTAGACTCTCAGTCTGGTTTCATGACATTTTTGAAACAAACAAAAAAGATGAAAATCAACACCAGAATCACAGAGTTAAACACCTGCTAATGTGTCGCTAATGATTTAATTAAAGGACACACAACAGTCACACGTCTGCACTGAACTTAAATCAGCAGCTACTGATTGGTCCAAAGGCCTGGGACAGAACAAACTGTCCTAAACAGAAAGCAACAGAAACTCATCTGCAGACACAAACTGAGACCTCAGAAATAAAATGCAGACAGAATGTCAAAACCCTGTGGAGGTAAATGTTGGACTCTCAGCTTCATTAAAGAGCCTTCAGCTCTCTTTAACACGCTCTGATTCAGTATTAACACTAAACACACACCAGTTTCTATAAGTGATGTGTCTTTAAACACACACACCGTCTGTCCTCTGATGGGGGACATCTGTCCCAACTTTCTGCTTCATTTGTCAGAAAGTAAAAACCTCCATCGTCAGATAACGAGCCGAGAGAGACGAGACGCTAATGAAGGAGCGTAAATCACAGAGCTCTTCAGTCTGTCTCTGCGGACGGAGACGAAGACGGAGACAGACAGAGGACTTACATTTATTTAGCACATTTACAGAAATATCTAGAACGTTTCTGTTCTCTCTCAGGCTGCAACTTATTGTGTTATTGAAGCTGAAATTATTTTCACATCATTTTAATCATTTAGTGTCATTACAGAGTGAATTATACTGTTTTCATATATCTGATGATGCAGAGACATAATCTGACAGCAGTTTGGACTCCTGAAGTGTTTGGTTGGATTTTCATTTATTCGTCCATGCAGGCGACAGTTGGTGAAACTCCCTGATCATTTAAAATCAGCTTATTCACAGTGTTGTTTTAGAGTTTATTAAACACTTTAAACATGTTCATCAATATTTACGGCAGCCTTTAGCCGTGTTTAAAGTTTTACAGAGACATTATAAAATCAAAACATTCAGTGACTCAGACACTCGAGACTTTACTGTCGAGAGAAATAAACTAATTTCCCCAAATGTTGAATTGCTCCTTTAAAATGAAGCAGCTTCAGTTTATGAGTCGTTGAAACAGAAACACTGAAAGTCAAAAGTCCCCCAGCAGTCAAATGTACCTACAGACAAACGGCAAACATGGCGTGCACCAAAAAATATTCGACAGTTTCTACAGTCAGGCTTTCACCTCACCATCGTTGCCAATTTCCCGCCTCCAAAAACGCACACAGTGTTTGTAAATGACACCTCCAGGAACACAAAGTCGTTCTGATTTACTGCAGCTTTTTGTCCTGAATTGTCAGAATCACTCAGTTACATCCTGAAAATATCAGAATGAGCCTTTAAAACCCAAAAAACCTCCCTCAGGTAAAACCACTGATATTTACCAGAAGATAGTACAAGTACACGAGGGGAGTACATGAAGAGTATCAGTCTTGAATGTTTTTTACTGCGTTCCTCTCCTGTTGAACAGCTCACAGCATCTCAGATTTTTCACTGAGCTCATTTAGTATCAGGAGCCCTTTCTTAAACAGGAACTGTGCAAATTTACAGGAAAGTCCAATCAGTCTTTTTTCAGCATTGGCAGTATAAAAACAAAATCGGGGAGTGCAGCAAAATGCCGCCTACCTACTTTTGTTTATACAGAATGCGCCTTTTTCGGGGCAATGGGGG
>NC_065529.1:12760517-12768859 GCF_006386435.1 Epinephelus moara
CCTCCCACAAGTCATCAACAGCTCCTCCCACAAGTCATCAACAGCCCCTCCCACAAGTCATCAACAGCTCCTTCCACAAGTCATCAACAGCCCCTCCCGTTGCAGAAGGCCACCTCGGTCTGTTTAAACTAAAAGGGTTCCACCAATATGTCTACCCTACGAAGTGGAAAATTGGACACCTCGGATCAACTCGCCAATCCGGCTCTGTGTGTCTAAACGCTCACAGCTTCAAAACGGCCCAACATTCGCCGAAAATCTGGCAGTGTAAAAGGGGCTAATAATTATCAGGACAATGAGTTCTGATTTAAACATTCAGCTCCGACACTTTCAGACAGAAACACAGACTCATCAGAGTAACGTTAACAGATGTACTGAGAACACCATAAAGTCACAGTATTTATAGTCTCAAAACTTCCTCAACACTGCAGCACTGCGGAGCACAAACACACGTCAGTATTCAGACTACACCAGATTCATTTTTCACTGTTAATGGACAGAAGTGTATCAGCAGAAAAAGTGCACAAGTATCGTCAGCTTCATGCAGTAACAGCACATGGTGACATGTGATTGTGTGACATCATCGGTGTCGGAGCAGTGTGGAGACAGTTTGAGGTACTTTATGTACAGTTAGTTAGTCTGGTTCCCAACATGAGGGGTCGGGCCCCTCCAGAGGGTCGACAGGTAAATCTGAGGGGTCGTCACGTGATTAACGAGGGAACAAACACACGTGGTTACGTTTAGGAATAAAGAACAGGGTTTGGCTTTACAATCTTACAGGAAGTGATCACTGGCTTTCTGACTTTCTCTGCATTTACTTTCGTTACGCCGTGTTATCCCTTGACGCCGCAGGGTGCCGTTCAACAACAACAGCAACCTGCTGCCCAACATGCCAACGTGAGAGGACGTCTTTTTTCATCACTGTCTGACACTGGAGGTCACTGCCCAAGTGCCGGATTCTGACGACTTGGGAGTGAGACCGGCTTGGACCGTTCATGCAGACATGTCTCTGTAAAGGCTCCAGCAGCTGCTGAAAAACGCCAACCTGGCCTCACTCTGAAGTTGTCGAAAATCAGCATTTGGTCAGTGAGTTCTGCCAGACACCAACGAAAAACAACCACCGACTTTCACCAGGAAGCTGGTGTTCACTTCCTGTAAGATTGTAAAGCCAAACCCATGTTCTTTGTCTGGAAGAGACACTCCTGACTTTGATCCAACTCCTCTGTGGGACGCTCAGAGCGACAGATGTGATATACAGAGTGAGAAAATCCTCGATGGGTCAAACATGCGCCAGACTTTGACCCAGGAGTCGGAACCTGAACCTCCACCAACACCTTTGACACCCAAATACAACAGCCTGACTTCTGTCCACATCTCACCCCAGACGACAAGAGACACGACAAGAGACACGACACACTGACTTCACAGAGGCACCAGCTGAGAGTCACTACATTTATTCAAGCACTGAAGTACAAGTTTAATGTACATGTACTTCAGTGGAGTGTTTCCAGTGGCTTCATCTCAGAGAGAAATACTTTTACTGCGCTCTGTTCATCTGACTGCTTTAGTGACTCAATAGATTCAGATTATTGATGCAATATATGATCAATAATCAATGATGATGTATTATTACAGATAATAAAGTCATATCAGTTCCACCTTCACATCAGTAATATCATAGAGATTACTCTGAATGAGTAAAAGTACTATCAGCTTTAAGTAGTTCAAGTACATAAGTGTTCTCACTGTCAGGCTGATCACAGAGGAGCTCCTGTGTCACTGCGGACTTTATATTAATCTGTTGGTGACTGATGATCAGGTTCACACTGATCAATAGAAATCTGCTCTGATCGATGAATTGATTGTTACTGAGAGGAAGCCACACACACACACACACACACACACTTCAAAGTGACTGTCCTCTTGTCCTCTCCGCCCAGAGACAAGCGGAGGACAAAGACACATTTACATCACAACAGCTTCAAACCAGCTCAGAGCGACTTCACACCTCTGATCCTGCACGAGACGAGACGGGACACGGCGGGAACAGGTCCCTCCTCCGTCCATTCACACACACATACAGAGACACACACACACACACACACACACACACACACCACATTAATGTCCACAGATTTTATATGTGACCCGGGGCTTTAACGCTCCGCTCAGTTCAGGTTATTTTAACTTCTTTTGTCTTTTTCAGATCAGAAAAGAGGAAAAACCTCCAAATACACATTTAACTGTATTTATCTCCAGTGTAGAGTCAGTCTGCAGACACAGCTGCTCACAGTGAATGAAATGTTCCTCACGGCATAGTGAACTGGTGAACATGAACGCGCACTGTGATGCGCGTGACATCAGGCGGGAGCAGAGGAATAAATAAATTATATATTAATGAACTGACTTCAGATTTCTCTTCTGGAAATGTGCGCGGGAAAGCGCATATTAAATTAGGCCACATAACAACTCATCTGCATATTCAAACACTTTCATAACATTCATTCATTCATTCATTCATTCATTCATTCATTCATGCTCTGTCCTCACGGCGGTCTCTTCCATGCTCAGTGATCTGATACAAAGTGTTTCCATCTGCTTTATTTCACACATGAAGAAGTGTCTCGTGTTTTTGTCCTCGACAAATAAATAAAGTAAATAAATTAATAACATTTCAATAGAATGCCAAACTGTCTTAATGCGAGCAATAAATTGCGGAAGTTTCATATGTGTGAGCGTGAACCTGAAACATTCATCATCCATAAAGACAAAGATTTAAATTCTCAACATCAAACTGTGTCTGACGTCACATACAGAGAAACGTCACTGTTAAAAGTTTAGCTGAAAAAAATAAAAATAAAGGAGCGATGGAGGCGAAAATGTGGAAACTGTTATTATTATTATTAGTGGTAGTAGTATTACTATAAGGCTATATATATATATATATATATAGCCTCAGATACAGTCTGAGGAGCGTCTTCACTCTGTTATCCAATAAGCCTACCTTCTGCTACTACTAATAATAATAATGATAATACCAAAAATACTAGGCCTTCTTATAGGATTATGGATATTACATACAGATTTTAACGTGTTTTAAACACATACAATATTATACACACTCAACACCTGGTCAAATGTTTGTAGTTATAATCATTATTATTATTATTATTATTATTATTATCAGTATTATTAACCTGTGACGTGTTTAATTATTTGAATTTAATAAAGCTGCTCATTATTTTCTCTGTTTTAAAACCAAACATGATTTTATCGGAGCCATTTTATTTATTTAATTAATTAATTACTGTATTTATTTATTTATTTCAGCTCACTCTGTTGCCCGACTCTCAGATTGCCTGTAGAAAGTTGCTGTGTGTCCGGACAGCTGAGGCTGATTATTGATTATTGATCCCGACAGTAGGCGCTGAAAATGAAACTCAGTGTGTGTGTGTGTGTGTGTGTGTGTGTGTGTGTGTGTGTGTGTGTGTGTGTGTGTGTGTGTGTGTGTGTGAGGCCGCTGTAGATATCTGCGGACAGATTTGAGTATCTGTGTTCATATTAAAATATGACGGATCTCTCATTAAAACATTTAAACACGTCATCAGACAGGTGCAAATAATTTATATTAAATAATTTAAATATTTAAGTTGAAGCGGAGGAGTAAAAACAGGACACATAACTTATTAAGAACATTTTGGGGGTTTATATCTGCAGTTATTATAGAAATGAGATCATATTTATATCTGCTCAGGATCTGCAGGTGATTATTAATATTAGATATAAAGAACTGGTCTTACTGGGGTTAGTGGGCGGCGCGGAGCTCCGGCGGATCCAGTCGTACGGGTTCCTCCTCTGCGGGGATCCGGGGGACAGCTGCCCCGCTGAGGCGTTCAGGGCCGCGGGCAGCAGCGCGGACGGCTGTCCGGGGAACTCTGGGGGACTGAAGCCCAGAGGAGGACCCACCACCCCGGGCACGGTGGAGGCGGCGGAAGTCCCCCCGGCGGCTGCGGCCGCGGCGGCTGCGGCGTAGTGATGGGACGACCAGTCGTCCCGGGCCGGCGGAGGAGGAGGCGGGTAGGCCGAGCTCCAGCCGCCGGGCCCCGGGCCGGGCTGCTGAGACGGGTGAGGGTCGTTGTTGATGCCGTGGTGGTGGTGATGGTGGTAGGCGGAGAAGTCTGAGTACTGCGGCGGGGCCGGGACCGAGAAGTTCTGCGGGCTGAGGCCCGGGTGGCGGGTCACCGGGGTCTGGTGCGGGTACATGGCGGGGTCCTTGTCCAGCTGCAGGTAACTCACGTACATCTTTCCAGGTGAGGGGACTCCCTCAGCATACTGTGGATCCAGCCTGCCTCTGTGTCCCCTCGGTGTCCCCTCGGTGTCCCCTCGGTGTCCTCCCTGTCTCACCTGTCTGCAGGTGAACTGAGCTTCACTCTGTGTCCGAACCTCCACCTGTCCTCTGTCCTGTCTGCCTCTCACCTGGTCTGCAGGTAAAGTGAGCTAAACGGTGTGTTCTACCTGTCCACACCTCCACCTGTCCTCCGTCCTCTGTCTGTGTGTGTGTGTGTGTGTGTGTGTGTGTGTGTGTGTGTGTGTGCGCAGTCTCTCCATCAGCTGTCCGTTAAAACCTGCTGCAGTCACATGGTCACTTTTATTACTCTTATCTCCCTCCCTCTGCCTGTCTCTCTCTCTCTGTCTCTCTCTCTCTCTCTCTCTCTCTCTCTCTCTCTGTCTCTCTCTGTCTCTCTCTGTCTCTGTGTTTCTGTCTCTCTGTCTCTGCAGTGGAAAATATCAATTAACAACTATGTTTTAATACAAACCCAGAGACACATTTTAAATAACAACCTCATGAAGTGAAGGAGGAAATGAAGTGTGTGTGTGTGTGTGTGTGTGTGTGTGTGTGCGTTGTCTCTCAGGCTGAGACATGCAGGGACATATTTCACTGTGTCTGTGGAGCTGACTCTGTTTGTTTGAGTTCATGTTGAATTTCAGTTTATCACATTTAATTTTGTAAAAATCTTTGTACTGAGGTCTCATATATGTGCTGCTAATGTTGCTCTGTGTCCACCTGAGGACACAGCTCTCTGTCTGTCTGTCTGTCTGTCTGTCTGTCTGTCTGTCTGTCTCTGTGTCTCTGTCTCATTTCCATCACAGTCCCGCTGCTGCATTTCAAAGGCCTCCATCAAAGGAACAAACACGGAGCTACAAATCACCTCAGAGACACATTAAAAAAAAGACTAACATGTCGTCAGCAGTGACGACAGCTCAGCTGCGTCACTCATTCCTTCATTTTTCATTCATTCATTCATTCATGACGCTTCTCTTCATTTCCGTCCTGTCAGTCACTTCACTCACTTTTACTTTCTTGTTGAATCTGTTAGAAAATAATAACAATAATTGTGATCGTAACAAAAATACAGTAAATTACGATTCAAAACACATTGAATCAATATGGTAATAAAAATACAATCAAATCAATGAATAAATAAATAAATAAATAAATAAGAAAACACAATAAATTATGATTCAAAATAAATCAATATGTTAAAATATTTACAATCAAATAAATCAATAATAATCAAATTATAGGTGTGGTCAAGTCAAAGTCACATCTGCCTGTTTTATATCCTAGTTTTTAGATAATGATAATGATAATAATAATAATAATAAAATTCATAGTCTACATTCAGTGCCCTCACACCAAAACACAGGAAATAAGTAAATACTGACAAAATAAATATGCAGATCATTAAAACTTGTTAAACAGTAAAACTGAAATTCTTTAATTCAGTGTCATTAAAAACTATTTACTGTTGTATATATGTGTGTGTCTGTGCATATATATATTTATATGTGTGTGTTTGTATTTGATTTGCTAACATCGGTGACACTGTTTATGTTAGAATAATCAATATCAATAAAATATTAATAAAAAAACAATTCAATGTGTTTAAAATCAAATTAAAGGAAAAATTAAAGTCAGAGTCAAGTCTCTGTTTTACTGATAAAGAATAATAATAATAGTTCTTATCCTTGTTCTTCATTACACGTTAAGTTTGAGCAGCAGGAAGTATTTTCTCTTCAGTGATGTTAAAACTGTTCAAACTAAAACTTTTCACACTATTTTAATTTTCAGGATAAATGTCACTGCAATAACAAACATTTAGGAGATAAATAATAATAACAATAATCTAAATAAAGCCATAACTCTTATTTATTAACATCATCTTCTAATTTAAATAAATGGTGAAACAAAGCATGAAAATATATAAATATGATGTCATTAGTGACGTCTCCTCTTCAGTCTGCACTCACTCTGTCATTTTATCACTGAAAACATTCAAATCTGATTTTTAATCTTGTCGAGTCACAGTTTATATAATGATGTGTTTTCAGTCTGAATAATTATAAAAACTAACTTTTTCTTTGTCACATAATAAATATCAAACAGGTGACAGGAAATACATTTTAAGGTGAAATGTTCCTGCTGAGAAATTCAAAAATAAGAATTTAATTATGAGTCAAAAATAAGAAACAAACTGTGAAAAATATTTTTTAGATTCGATTTTACTGACGTTGTTTCTCCTCAGAGATCTGCAGATATCAGTGGTGACGAAGTGCAAAAGTAAAACTGAGGTATTTGTTCTAAAGTATTTCCATTGTATCCTGTTTTATACTTGAACTCCATCTCAGAGGAAAATGTTGTTTTTATCTGACATGTAAAAGTTTCTTCTGTTAATGCATAAATTCTATTTGTATTTGATTATTTTCACTGCGACTTTCTCTTAAAACAAATTCCGAATATTCCTCCACCTCTGGAGAAGATAAACTGACATTTAATTTAACCTCAATTAAAATATTTAAAGACATAATGAATGAACTCTGTAAACGTCAGACTGAGTTTATAACATTGAACTGTTTGTTTAATATTAAATGTATTCTTTTGGTTTCAGTTTCAGCAGCACGTCTCTGATATTCATGTTTTAATGTGTGTGTGGAGGTTTGAACTTTATTGTTTGTTTTATGTATTTATTATGTTTCATGTTGAAGTCTGTTTTATTCAGCGACACATTTTCTACCTGAGGAAGTAAAGTTCAAGTTAAAAGTTGAAGTTCTCTCTCTTAATTATTTGCCCCAAATATTTACTTATTTATGAATTCACTTAGTTTCAGTCTGTCAGTGTGCGACTGCTGAAATTAACTCTGGATAAATTATTTTATCTCTGTGTCTTTAATTGATTAATAAAGGGGGAAGGAAAACACAACATAAAAACAGACATTAATAAATCACAGAGCAACAGTCTGCACCCACATTAATTAAAGTGTAGTTATATTAGGTCACTATATCAGGGAACAGTAAAAAAAAAAAAAAATTAAAGAAGAAGAAATAAATTGAATAAAACAAACAAAATGAAATAAACTGATAATTCCCTCAGCCCATTATGATCTGTATTCCCTCAACAAAAACAAAACAAATTTAAATAAAAACTGGAGACAAACTCTGACCTCTGCCAGGTCACAAACATGTCGTTAGTTCACTGATTCATTTTGGGACTTTCAATCACAAAACCAAAGAAAAAATAGAATAAATAAAATATTTACAGATAGTTTTATGTTTGAGATCAGAAACTGTCTTTAATAAGAAGTGAAGAAAATAATAAAATAAAGTAAAATCCTTTTTTACAACATTGTCAAGAAGAGAGAAAGGAAAATTTATCAGTTGTTAAATTCACTGTCTGTAATTAACACACAGACAGACAGACAGACAGGAAGCAGTGAGGTCAGCTACAGGTCAGCAGCTTCAACTCCTTCCTGAACTGAGAGTAAAGACAGAAGAGGAGGAGGAGGAGGAGGAGAAGGAGGAGGAGGAAAAGCTGACTGACTCAGTCTGACCTGTAAACATGAGCAGAAACTTTTAAAACCAATAATCCATATTTTTATATCAGTACTGAGCTGCTGAGTCTCAGCTCATTAACACTCAGTGTTCACTTTATTAGGAACACCTGAGCAGTTTATTCCAGTTTAATACAGCAGCTCTGCCATAAAGTCTCCATTCACATCAGATTTGTTGAAACTGTTGGAAATGTGAAAATTTAATTAAATTAAAGTTCTTATTAAAGTCACAGTATTCTACATCATATGGTGACGGGAGGCTCCTGTGTTTTCATTCATTCATTCATTCATTCATTCATTCACTTTCCAAGCCTTTTCCAGCTGACACTGGGTGAGAGGCAGGGTTCACCCTGGACAGGTCACCAGACTATCACAGGGCTGACACATAGAGACAGACAACCATTCACACTCACATTCACACCTACGGACAATTTAGAGTCACCAATTAACCTGCAT
>NC_065529.1:12768905-12770288 GCF_006386435.1 Epinephelus moara
GAGCACCTGGAGGAAACCCACGCTGACACGGGGAGAACATGTCGGAGCACCTGGAGGAAACCCACGCTGTCACGGGGAGAACATGTCAGAGCACCTGGAGGAAACCCACGCTGACACAGGGAGAACATGTCAGAGCACCTGGAGGCAACCCATGCTGACACGGGGAGAACATGCAGACTCCACACAGAGGGGCTCCCTCACCTGGTGTATTCTCTTTTTATGATCATTTTAACTGATTTAAAGTGCCTCTGTAGACATTGAACTGCCCTCTACAAATATAATGTATTATTATTATTTCCCCAGGTCCCTCTGGGAGGCGTGGGGAAAAATATTTGTAGCTTTGGAGGGTCAAAATAAATTAAAATAAAATCAGATTTAAAAAATGAAGTCACACGCCAGCCAACCCGTCTTGTCCTCTGATAAGTAAAGAACAGTCCATTAGAGACTTTTCAGATAAAACTGTTGCAACAACGCCTCATAAAAATTCACCAGAATGCAGGAAGTGAGGTGGAATATTTCCTCACCCTCTCCTGAACATGTACATTTACACACCAGTCCTGAGATCACATGTATAAGCACCCAGCGGCTGTTTGACGTGATGTGAGTCAACACTTTTATCTCTGCTCGGATTTGAGTGAAGTCTTTTGGGACCGTTGGTAAAAGTCAGTCAGCCTTCATCTCTCTTTATGACTTCTGGGAAAGTTTCTTATCAGCTGAGCTCAAATACTTCATTCAGACTGACGTCTGTTCACCGGAGTCCAAACACCTGATCTAATCTGATCTGATCTGATCTGAGAGACACTGCTAATAATCTGAAAACAACATTAATGTTTGAGAGGATCTGAAACTGCGCTGTAACAACAGAAAGCCCGCAGAGGGCGCTACAGGGACACATACTGCAGTACAAGTACAAGTGTAGTAGTTAGTAGTGAGTACTTCCTCCTCTGCTCTGTAGTATGTGCAAAGAGCATGGATACCAAGAGGCGAGGCTCCGTTGAATTTTTGCTGCCGCCATTTTGGACTGTTGAGCTTGGACTGTTGCGCCCAGACAACATGCCAGATGTGAAGGAGAGAGGAGAAAAAAAGTAAAAGAAAACAGTGTAGTGCAATTAACTGCAACAACTATCAGTGGAACACCCCGCACCTGGCCTTCCACCGTTTCCCGAAGGATCCCGACAGGTAAGAACTCCTGAGGTCTAAGTTTGAAAGTGTTTTAATATCAATTTAATATGCCCGTTTTCGTGGGAAGATATAGGCTACACACAATATATTTATGTATATATATAGGCTATATATATAAGTGTTATATGTATATGTATATATATATATATATCTATATGTATATATATATATATATGTATATATATATATATATATATATAT
>NC_065529.1:12770301-12781297 GCF_006386435.1 Epinephelus moara
AAAAGCAGCTGTGACCAAGCTATCACGAGGTGAGTAGCATTGTAAGCATAATTAATAGCGATATACTTCAGTTTGTCTGTGTGGTTTTGTATGCAAGCGGGTCTGCTGCGGTCTGCTGACAGTCCAAAATGGCGGCAGTAGGACGAAACTATGGGCGAGTCTGTTGCTATGGGGCGTTCTGTTGAGCTTCGCCTCTTGGTATCCATGCTCTTTGGTATGTGTACTATGGATGATGTAATGTCGGGTGTGACCAGCAGGCGTCGCTCTGCAGCGCTCAGCTGTTGTGAAACCGTAGAAGAAGAAGCTGAACGGCTTCGCTTCGGGGAGAATCAAAATGTCTGCCCCTAAAACCATCCCTAAAGACGCTCAGGTATTTGATCATGAACTGTGTTTATTCTTTACTTCTCATTAATCTGCGGGTTAAATTAACGCTTCTGTTTTTATGTTTCTGTTAACATCGACAAAAGATTCATATATCTGAACATGTAAACGTTAGCTAGCTTGTTAGCTAACGTTAGCACAGGATTACCGTTCAAAACAACGGCCACCAGCTAGCATGTTAGCATAGCCGTTGGGCTCCGGTGGAAAGGATCTGTTCCGGTGTAAACACGAGCGACCTGTGTTCGTGTTTTACACCGTTACTGCAGATGTGTCTCCGGTAGAGGACGATCAGCGTTACCGGTCAGTTTAGCTCGTGTTGTCGGAGAGTTTAACACCGAAACTCCGGTAAATGAGTCCGTTAATCAGCCGGTGTTACGGTGAAACTGGTCACTGAGCTCAAAACAAACCACAACATGTGTGTTATAACAGTTTACGGAGAGTTTATATTAAAGTAGGAATATTTATGATGGTCTTTGCACTGTGTCACAAACTCAGACACTCAGAGAGAAAAGAAACTTTAATGCTTATTGAGTTGTAGCTTGTGTGTGTGTGTGTGTGTGTGTGTGTGTGTGTATGTGTGTGTGTGTGTGTACAGCCACAGGTATCATTTATATTAAGACTTCATGGCTTCAATCAGAAAGATAATGAGAAAAACAAGATGAAAAAGTTGAAAAAACAGTCATGATTACAAATGAAGATTTTCACTGTCTTACATTATTAATTGCTCCCATTCACTTATAAAAAAAATCTTTCACTCTGAGTTATTTTTCTTTCTCACAGTCTAACTCTCGTATAATTTCTAACCATTGTTCTGTAGTTTAATATAATATGTTGTTAGAATAGCTGTTTTAATGAGAGGCTTCACAATATCATATTCTCATGGGACAATATTATTGCAGTTTTAAATATGATATTCTGAGTATTGTGAAAAAAAAATTAACTATAAATTATGTCCCCAAAGTAAAACTTTGTTAACATCTGTTTTATGTAAAAAGCTTTCAGTCCATTCATCTCACGTCATAATTTTTATTGCAGCAAAATCTTTTTAGTGGACTGAACAAGCAGTGATTAATTATTGTAGTAGGCTACTAAAAGTTTAATTTGTAATTTTAATATTAATAATGCATATAATAAAGAAATTGATACTTGGCATCCATGTAATGATATGACTTTGCCATACAGAAGTATCATGATATTTTTCCCCACCCTCATGATAATCTGTGGCACACTCATATATATGTCAAAGGTCTTTGCAAGACTCAGATTTTTACATAAGTGAAAGTAGTAATGCTACGGAGTAAAATACTCACAAGTCATGAGTAAAAGTCCAAAAGTAGCAGCATCCAAATATACTAAGGAGGGTGTCTAATTCTATCTAGTCTCCTGTCCTCTCTCAGATAATGTCCTGTTATAGTCACATATGAATCCTCTGACCTTGAAGTCCAGGCGTCACAGGTTAACGCCACCCTGACTGCTGTACTCAAAGGTTCCTCAGCTTTATGCTTCACTTCTCTGTAGAGCTTGGGTACGGCTGTGTCGGAGACAAAACATGGGGGCGGAGTCACATACCTGGGTTCACGTGTTTTTAGCATGTAACAGAAGCCTTGGTTTCAACAGCACTGTATGGACACCGGTCTCTGCACAGGAAGTAGGTGATGGACTGTGTTATTTTCTGATGGTAGTTGTGTCGAGCTAAGTGCGTCCAGTGTTGGTTTATTTTTCAGTGGAGCGTGTTTAGCGTTAGCTTGACCGTCAGCAGCTAACACTATCTCTGGATGGTGGCGTGTGAGGTGAGCCGTCATGTTCGTTGTATTCCAACAGTATTTTATTCTCATGTGACACTGCTGTAAATCACACGTGTCATATCCAAGTCCTCCTCCTGTGTTAAAAAATCCAAAATAAGTCCAGACATTTGATTTAAACACTGACGGCACATTTCTGATTTCTGTCTCCGGTGCCTCCATCTTTGTTTTGATGAACTTCCTGCCACATGCCCAGGCTATTCAAGAGAAGGCTGAGACACGGGGTCAAACATGGGGGGATTGCACATGCGCAGTAAAATCTGGTCTGCACTTCCTCAAAGGCTCAGTAGATGGTGTGAGACCGCGGAATAAGGGGGATGTGCATGTATGTCATTTTCACAGCTTATTACTGCACTGTCACTGGTGGCCTGCGTTGTGGGTGAGAATGACAGAGATGCAATTCCGACAACTTCAGGCAGCCGCCGTCCAAAAGTCCAAGCAGACCGCACCAAGCGCACTCCTTGATCGCCTGAGCGGATCCTGCGCTTTGTATCTAGGGCCCCTGCTGTCACCCTCCAGCATCGCAGCTCAAGTTACACTGCGCATGTGCAATCCGCCCATGTTTGACCCCGTGTCTCAGCCTTCTCTTGAATAACCTTGCCACATGCAGCAGACTGAGACCTCTGCTGACCTCACCAGGAACAAAACATCAGCACCATCTAGTGGAGCGAAAGAGCAACTGATTTTATTATTCTAGCAACAAAAGTTTTATTGAAATTTGTATTTGTAAAAATAGATAATGTCTATAATAAAAGATAATGTGCTGTATGGATTTTTCCCCTCCACTCCTGGTGTTTCCAGTATGCTGCTGCTGACGTGATGATGTGATCTGATGGATGTGAACTGTGTGTTTCAGGTGATGATCCAGATCCTGAAGGACATGGGGATCACTGAGTACGAGCCTCGAGTCATCAACCAGATGTTGGAGTTCACCTACAGTAAGTCAGAGACACTCAATCCATTTCCATGACATCAGAGGAAATGGACTTATTTAAAATCCCTGTAAACATGTCAGTGTGAGTGAAATGGTCCTGCAGTGAATGTGTCACAGTGGGACTAACACACCCAGATCATGTGACTCCTGCATGTATACAGTCAGTCAGACCCAAAGTGGCCGAGGCGCTCTGAGCATGCTCCACAGTTTCCGCCCCGGGCTTTGACCCGGAAGTCCAATAGCATTAAATGTGTAAGAGAAGAAGAAGCCGGTAACAACATGGAGAAATCTACATCCAGAGCCGTGACTTTTTGGACGGACCAAATGTACAGAGCTGTAAAGTTGTCCACCATGGTAGCAGTTAGCTGCTAGCTAACCGTAGCTAACTTGTTTGTCCATTGTTTGGTCTGTGACGTAATAGGTCAACAGGAAAAAGGTCCAATACTAACAAGCTGAAAGGGGGCATATCTCCAACTATCGTAGAGGAGTCGCACATACTTGGCTCAATAAATGGATTCCCCTTCCGTGTCGTAGAGGAGTCGCACATACTTGGCTCAATAAATGGATTCCCCTTCCGTGCTTGTATACTGGGACCAGTTAGATGTCCTCGTCCAGCTGGAACTGTGACTGGAGACGTACTGAGTGTTCTTACATGTGAACATCAGTACAGAAGCCTGTAATGGACATAAACTTGTAGGCTGCTGAGTTTGTCTCTGTGGAGTTTTCAGACTGTCAGTAGCCCCGCTGAATGTTTGTGAGACTGAAAGTTATCAAATATTGATGTAAACAGGATTTTAAAAATAAATCTGCAGATGTTTAACAAAGCAGGAATTCTGTAGGAAACACTCAGAGTTTTATTAAATCTGTCAGTGCATCGATAAATGAAAGAAACACGTTGTATAATTCTTAAATGATCGTCTGCATCACTCAGCTGCTGTTTGTGTTCACAGGATATGTGACCACCATCATTGAGGACGCCAAAATCTACGCCACACATGCCAAGAAGTCCAACGTGGACGCAGACGACATCAAACTGGCGATCCAGTGTCGCATGGACCAGTCATTCACCTCGCCGCCGCCACGAGACGTAAGCCTCTACTGTCCTCATGTTTACTGTCCTCTGAGTGTCAGAGTTACAGTCATCACATCATATTGTGATGTCATGACGTCCTCTGGCGTCTCGTTTAGACTCTGGGTCAGTTTTTATTGGAGCAGCTGATCAGCTCAAAACTCAGCCACAGAACAGAGAACGACTTTATGTGTCAGATGTTTCAGCCTGTGGCCATGAGTCAGAAAACAACAGTCAGAGCCCGATGAAATCTGTTTGATTTATTTTTACAGATTCAGTTTTTTCCCAAATTTAGTGTTTTCCATTTGAATTGTTCTGAATTCTTCGTCCTGCTCCGCTGTGTGTTCAGTTCCTGTTGGAGGTGGCGAGGCAGAAGAACCAGACTCCCCTCCCGCTGATCAAACCCTACACAGGACCTCGACTTCCTCCAGACCGCTACTGTCTGACGGCGCCCAACTACAGACTCAAGTCCATCCAGAAGAAGGTCGGAAGTTTTTACAGAAGTTTTATTCTGTGACGTTCTGTTTTTCTCTTTTTTTTTCTCCTCATCAAACCTCCGTTTGTCTTTTCCCTCCAGGTGTCATCGTCTGCAGGCAGGATATCGGTGCCTCGCCTCAGCGTTGGTGCCGTCACCAGCAGGCCGAGCACACCAACCCTCGGTGAGTGTGGTCATGTGACAGAGTCGCTGTGATGCAGCTGTGAGGCTGCCGAGGGGGCTGCACACTCAACACCGTCAGTTTCTCTGAAATCAGAGCTGAACTGTTCTCAGACAGTTTATTTCTCTGATCATGTGTTAAACCTGCATTTGAACGCAACACTGTAGTGTGTCAGGAGGGGATTGTGGGAAATGAAGGCCCTCTCTAACTGAAGCAGTTCTAATGGAAGCTCCTGCTGACAGAGAGAATATCTCATCAGTATTTTATCTCTTTAAAATTTTTTAAATTTGACCCAGAGGAGGAGTGTGAGAAGAATCAGGCTAACACAGGTAGTTAAAGATCTTTATACGATGTTTAAATGATGCTTATATGTGGTGCAGGATTAAATGTAAAACAAACATCTGAATGTAACTAAAGCAGAAGTTTGTCAAAAAGGGGATTGTGGGACATGTAGGCACTCTAACTGAAAGAGAAGCCGGTCACATGATCATAATCTGACCAAAACTTGATATTTGAAACCACTAGTCTGTATTAAAAGGTTTAAAATATCAATTAAATGTGTTTTAGATAAAATTGATTTACTGATTTACTTTAAAACCAGTAAGTGAAAACAGAACCAGTGGCACCAGTATGAAGTGTCAGTCAGGAGTAATAAATTGCAGTCACAAAGTATTAGCTCATCAAATCATTTCACTTTTTTTCACATTTTGTTACGTTAAAATTGTTTAATTCATTTTCCCTCATCAGTCTGCATTCAGTACCCCAAAATGACAGTGAAAACAGAATTTTAGAAAGGTTGCAAATCTATTAAAAAGGTAAAACTGAATTATAATGTGCAAAAAAAAAAAAATCTGTTTTTAAAAAGAAAAAAACTGAAATATCACATTTTTAATAAATTTGCAGAAAACTCTACAACTCTGTTGTTGTTTTTATAGAGGACGAAGGGACATATTTTTTTTTAAAATGTATAAATTAAAAAAAAATCTGTTTTAAAAAGGGAAACGGAAATATTATATTTCTAATAAATTCACACAAAAATACCAAAAATTCAGTTTTAGTGTTCATATTTTTGGGTGAGTGAAGATCGATGAGAGAAAAATGAATTAAAGTGACTCATGATAAAGTGAAAGGATCTGAGTACTGCGTGAATGCTCTGTGTTTTCTTCTTCAGTTAGACGATACAGATGTGGCTGTTTATTTATTCCCAGTCAGACCAGTCTGTGTGTACTAGACCAGTGTGTTCTGATCAGTGTGTTCTCCACAGGAACTCCATCTGTCCAGTCCGTCACCACTAAAGTTGGAACTCCAGTGTCTCTGACGGGACAGAGGTTCACTGTTCAGATCCCACCGCCCTCTCAGACGGCCACCACCAAAACCAGTAAGAACCTGTTTCCTCCCAGTTACTCATTTAAACTCTGAAAGCAGAGTGACCTGATACAGGACTGACACCAGTGTGTTTATATCTACGTCAGAGGTCAGGCAAGAGAGCTGCACTTTATTTAGTCAGGAACAGCAAATGAAACAAACTACACAGATATGAGAATTAAAAAAAACAAAAAAACAAACGAAATGGTATTACTTTTTCATCATTTAGTTAATCTCTCTAATAAACTAACTCAAAAACAAAATGAATACATTTAAGCTTTAATATAATAACTTTATTAAAATATAAATATTGTGCAGGTTTTCTTGATGTGGCTGCGTTCAAACAGCATCCAGCAGTGAAAGTTAAGACAATGAATATTTAATTCAGTATTCATTTTGATTATTTAAACGTTTTTTACATGAGAACAAGCAAGATTCATAAACGGATAAAGACACGGTGGTTGTGGTGGTTGCTCACCGTCACCTGTGTTTGCCTTGTCATTAGCGCAGTGTTGTAATATTCAGTTATCACAACAGCCTGATAATAACAATACCATTTAAAGTGTTAACAGTTTAATAGTCGTAGACACTGGAGGATTTCTGTATAATGTGAATATAAGTGGACCAGGAACAGACCCCTGTGGCACTCCATCACTGTTTCAGCACCATCACACTGCTGCTGTAGTTAAAAGTAAAAACTTAAACCAATAAAATAATAAATAAATTTCACCCTCAAATCCAACAGTAATAATCAATTCAATCAATCAGTTTTATTTATAAAGCCCAATATCACAAATCACAATTTGCCTCACAGGGCTTTACAGCATACGACATCCCTCTGTCCTTATGACCCTCACAGCGGATAAGGAAAAACTCCCCAGAAGTGAACAAGAACTGAAAAAATATTTATTTTTGTAGTCGGGTGTCGGAATGAACACTGACGGCATGTGAGTGTTGTGTCACATTTTTTCAAGACCAGTTTTGTTTGCTGCATTCATTCATCCTGTTCATGCTGAATATTGAAGGAATAGGTTTAGGTTTAGTTTATTTGCACAAACATGTATAGACAGGACGGGAAAAAAGAAATTGCAAGTTTAAAAAATTGTGCAGGAGAGGTTAGAAGCCAAAAATGGTTTATGAAGATATCTCCCCTGTTAAATAACAACAGTCGGACAAGAGTTCCAGACTAAGAACTAATGCAAAATTGTTAATGATGTACAATTTGCAGCGTCAAAAAAACAAATAAACAAATGAATCAGGGAAGTGTTGAGAGTCTTTTGTTTTATGAATAACAATAATGTAGATGAGGATTGTAGAGATGGAAGCAGGTTGTTCCAAAGAGATGCTCCTCTATATTTCAGTCAATATTGATTATGAGAGGTCCAACAATATGGAAGATAAAAGTCCTGAGAGTGTCTTGTGAAATATGAGTGAATGTCTGAGGAAGACTTCAAAAAGTTCTGGAAACGCTCATCAGGTCATGAGTGAGATGTACATATTTATACATGAATACAGTCTGGTTTATGTTCACATTAAAAATTGATATACTTCCTTACAATGAATTTCTAGGGGTCATAGTAGATGAGAAGCTGAAAATTTTGGCTTGGGTGTATTTTTTAATTTTTGTCACAAAATGTCACTGCTTTCAATTTGTCTAAATGGAGAGAGTGACTATTGACTATTGTTTTATTTTGTCGTCTTTCATTAAGACTCCATCGAAGTCTGTTTGCACTGATATGATTTTATTTTTCTGTAATTAATTTTCACATCACATCAATGTCAGATAAACTTTAAAATATATTTCTGCTCAGGACGAGGCTTTTGTCCCCAGTATGAGCAGGAGGAATGATTACGTATAGCAATATTTCTTTCAGCCACGCTTGAGTGTTGTTTAAAGAAAGAATTAAAGTGTGGACTTATTTTATAAGATGTTACAATATTGTTTTTTTTCTTTCTAGTGGAAAAACCCTTAAAAACCGCCATCACATTTCTGACCTGTCAGTGAAAACAGTTTAACCCTCCCTTCTTTTCTCGTCCTGACAGCCACGCCGTCCACGCCTGCTGTCTCCAACGTCCTCATCAACCCGTCTCTGATTGGCTCCAAGAACATCCTCATCACCACCAACATGGTGTCACAGAACTCCGGTGGCGGCGAGTCGCTGAAGAGGAAGCACGAAGATGACGATGACTACGACGCTTTATGACAGCGCGACTAAAGAAGGCTCTTTTCAATAATCCTTAAAAAATAGGTCGACCCCTGCCATCGTCTCACCAGACACTGATCCAGATCTTAAAGAACTCGTCTTAGTTTAGTTTTTTTAGAGCGTTTGTTTAACCAGAGACGACCTGTGGCTCCAGACTGGGAGTGAACCAGTACACCCAGTCTGCTGGCAGGTCTCAGATCAGACTGTGGATTCAAACAGAAGCTTCAGTAAAACAGAGGAAACTTGATTTACAATAAACTGTGTTAAAATAAAAACTGAGCTGCGTCCGTTTTTTATTGTATTTTACACAAACTTTACAGGAACAGTCCATGTTAAATCTGTTTTTAGAGTTATGTATGATTGTTATAATTTTCATTGGCATATGAGCCATTAGGTCCATTAATGATGTTATGACTTTATCCTGAATCGTGTGTTTAGGCTGTAAAAAATGAATTCCTAATATGTCTGACAGTTAATGATCATTGAGATATCACTGCAAAGACTGAACATTTTTACTGTGTAAACCGTCATCACCGTAATATTAATGACTTAAAATAGTATGCAACAAAAATGTCATGAAAACTCATAGTAAAGTATCTTTTTAAGGCCATAAAAAATCAAAGTATTCAATGAACATTTTCAAAGATAAAGTTATACGAAAGTATGCAATTGAAATTTGATTAAGGCGTGATTAAAATCATGAAAAATTTCATAGTATGTTGCCAAACATTACGAAAAAGGTCAGTATAGTATGTCAATGAAAACGTGAAACGTGAAAATGTCTTAGTATAGTATGTTGTCAAAAATCATGGAAAAACGTCATAGTATAGCATGTCGTCGAAGAACATGAAAAAAAGTTATAGCATAGAAAGTCGTCAAAAACTGAAAAAAGTCATAGTATAGTATGTCGTCGAAAACGTCATAGTATACTATGTTAGTAAAACTCATGGGAAAAAGTCATCTTATAGTATATTGTCAGAAATCGTGAAAAAAAGTCATAGTATAGTATGTCGTCAAAAACCAGGTAAAAACATCATGGTATAATATGTCGTAAAAAATCATGGAAAAAGTCATAGTATGTCGTCAAAAATCGCGAAAAAACGTCATAGTATGTCGTCAAAAACCATGAAAAAAACCCATAGTATAGTATGTCGTTAGAAACCACGTAAAAGTGTCAAAGTATAGTATGACGTCAAAAATGATGAAAAAACGTTATTGTAAAGTATGTCGTCACAAACCACGTAAAAACATATTATAGTACGTCATCAAAAATCATGGAAAAAGTCATAGTACAGTATGTCGTCAAAAAACATGAAAAAACGTCATAGTATAGTATGTCGTGAGATACCACGTAAAAATGTCATAGTATGGTATGTCGTCAAAAATCATGTAAAAAGGTCATGGTATAGTATGTCGTCACAAAATAGTCAAAAACATCATAATATAGCATATCGTCAGAAAATGGTGTAAAATGTCATGGTATAGTATGTCATCAAAAATCATGGAAAAAACATCGTATAGTATGTCATCAAAAACCACATTAAAACATCATAGTATATCATCAAAAATCATGGAAAAAAGTCATCGTATAGTATCAATCAATCAATCAGTTTTATTTATAAATCCCAATATCACAAACAACAGTTTGCCTCACAGGGCTTTACAGCATACGACATCCCTCT
The DNA here is from genome assembly GCF_006386435.1 of Epinephelus moara. Classification (NCBI taxonomy): domain Eukaryota; kingdom Metazoa; phylum Chordata; class Actinopteri; order Perciformes; family Serranidae; genus Epinephelus; species Epinephelus moara. The sequence continues at coordinate 12,780,395 of NC_065529.1, forward strand.
GTCCTTAGGACTCTCACAGCGGATAGTATGTTGTCAAAATCCACGTAAAAACGCCATAGTATAATATTTCGTCAAAAATCATGAAAAAAAAGTCGTATATTATGTTGTCAGAAACCACGTGAAAATGTCATAGTATAGCATGTCGTCAAAAATCATGAAAAAATGTCATAGTATAGTATGTCGTCATAATAATGAAAAAACGTCATTGTATAGCATGTCGTCAAAAACCACAAAAAATATGTCACAGTATAGTATGTCGTCATAGTCATGAAAAAACGTCATAGTATACTATGTCGTCAAAAACCACGTGAAAATGTCATAGTATAGCATGTCGTTAAAAATCATGGACAAAGGTCATAATATGGTATGTCGTTAAAAATCGCGAAAAAAAACCCATAGTATAGTATGTCATTAGAAACCACGTAAAAATGTCATAGTATGGTATGATGTCAAAAATCATGAAAAAAAGTCAGAGTATAGGATGTTGTCAAAAACCACGTAAAAACATCATATTATAATATGTTCTGCAAGGTTCTGTGCTCGGACCAATCCTATTTACTTTATATATGCTTCCTTTAGGTAACATCATTAGAAATCACTCTATAAATTTCCATTGTTATGCGGATGATATTCAGTTGTATTTATCTATGAAGCCAGAAGAAAGTAATCAATTAACTAAACTCCATAACTGCCTTAAAGACATAAAAACTTGGATGAGCACCAATTTCCTGATGTTAAATTCAGACAAAACTGAAGTTATTGTTCTTGGCCCCAAACAACTCAGAGACTCTTTATCTGATGACATAGTTTCTCTAGATGGCATTGCTCTGGCCTCTAGCACTACCGTAAGAAACCTCGGAGTAACATTTGTTCAAGATTTGTCTTTTAATTCTCATTTAAAAC
>NC_065529.1:12788386-12806658 GCF_006386435.1 Epinephelus moara
GGAAAAAAAAATTAGTATTGTATAGTTTGTCAAAAACCATGGAAAATTTCATAGTATAGTATGTCGTCAAAAATCATGGAAAAACGTCATATAGTATGTCATCAAAAATCACGTAAAAACGTCATAGTATAGTATGTCGTCAAAAACCACGTAAAAACGTCATAGTATAGTATGTCGTCAAAAATCATGAAAAAAAGTCAGTTTAGTATGTTGTCAAAAACCACGTAAAAACGTCATAGTATAATATGTCGTCAAAAATCATGGAAAAACGTCATATAGTATGTCATCAAAAATCACGTAAAAACGTCATAGTATAGTATGTCGTCAAAAACCACGTAAAAACGTCGTAGTATAGTATGTCGTCAAAAATCATGGAAAAACGTTTTAGTATAGTATAGTATGTCAAAAATCATGGAAAATTTCATAGTATAGTATGTCGTCAAAAAACACGTAAAAATGTCATAGTATAGTATGTCGTCAAAAATCATGGAAAAACATCATAGTATAGTATGTCATAAAAACCACGTAGTATGTCGTCAAAAATCATGGAAAAACGTCATAGTATAGTATGTCATAAAAACCACGTAAAAAGTCATAATATATTATGTGACTGTGAAATCGTGAAAAAAATAGTAGTAATAGTATAATAGTCATATGTCATTCAAAAAAACCTGAAGAATGTGACACTGTCATATATCATTACAAAAACATTTAAAATGTCGTATGTTGTTAAATAATCATCAAAAAATGTACAATAAATAGTACAATCAGTCGTTCATATATCATATCATATCATATCATTAGTATGTGGTTGTGAAATCATGCAAAAAGTCATGTCAAAACATCAAAAATGTCACAATTTATTATTTCATTATGTCGTTGAACAATCATCAAAAATCTCAAAGTGTAGTATGTTGCTCAAAAATCAGCGAAAATGTGGTATGGTCTTCATCTTCCTCTTCTTCTTTGGGCTGCTCCCTTCAGGGGTGGCCACAGCCAAACATCTGCCTCCATCTAACCCTGTCCTCTGCATCCTCTTCTCTCACACCAGCTGACTTCATGTCCTCTCTCACTACACCTATAAACCCCCTCTCTGGTCTTCCTCGGCCTCTTGCCTGGCAGTTCCAACCTCAGCATCCTTCTACCGATATATTCACTATCCCTCCTCTGAACATGTCCAAACCATCTAACATGAGCTGTCCCTCTGATGTCCTCATTGCTGATCCTCTCCATCCTCATCACTCCCAAAGAGAACCTCAACATCTTCATCTCTGCCTCCTGTCTTCTCCTCAGTGCCACTGTCTCTAAACCAAACAACATGGCTGCTCTCACCACCGTCTTGTTCATCTTTCCTTTTAATCTTGCTGCTACTCGTCTATCACACGTCACACCTGACACTTCTCTCCACCCGTTCCAACCTGCTTGCACACGTTTCTTCACCTCTTCTCCACACTCTCCGTTCCTCTGGACGGTTGACCCTCAGTACTTAACATCCTCCACCTTCTTTATTTCTACTTCCTGTAACCTCACCGTTCCGCTTTGGTCCTTCTCATTCACACACGTATTCTGTCTTGCTACGACTAACCATCACTCCTCTCCTTTCCAGGACACACCTCCACCTGCTCCCTGCTCTCACTACAGGTCACAGTGTCATCTGCAAACATCATAGTCCATGGAGGTTCCTGTCTGACCTCATCTGTCAACCATCCATCCATCACCATAGCAAACAAGAAGGGGCTCAGAGCTGATCCTTGATGCACACCTCACCACTGTCCTACAGCTCTCATACATGTCCTGCACCACTCTAACATCTCTGCCACCCCAGACGTCCTCATACAACACCACAGCTCCTCTCTCAGCACCCTGTCATATGCAGTTCCCTCTGACCTTCTCTGTACTTCTCCATCAGCACCCTCAAAGCAAATACTGCGTCTGCACTACTTTTTCTTGGCATGAAACCACACTGCTGCTCACAGACGCTCACCTCTGCTCTTAGTCTAGCTTCCACTTCTCTTTCCCACAGCTTCATTGTATGGCTCATCAACTTTATCCCTCTGTAGTTGCCACAACTCTGCACACCTCCCTTGTTCTTAAAAATCAGCACCAGCACACTCCTCCTCCATCCCTCAGGCTTCCTCTCACTCTCTAAGACCTTGTTGAAGAACCTGTTCAGAAACTCTACTGCCACCTCTCCTCAACACGTCCACACCTCCACAGGTATATCATCAGGGCCAACTGCCTTCACTCTTCATCCTCTTCAGTGTTGTTCAACAATGATCAGAGATCTTGTGGTACAGTATGTCATTGTGAAAAATATAGTATGTCATGACATTTTTTTTAATAAAAATTCCATAGTATCCACCTTCAAATCACCAACTGGTGCCAAGTTTAATTAACATTTAAGATAAACATTCAGCACTTTGTTGCACAAGCACGACACCACAGCAGGATCTGTTAGTTCATTTTACCTTTAATAATAAAAAGAAAACTAAAATAAAAATCTCAAAATAAAAAATACATGGCAAAACAAACAGACTCTTAAATGATTATGAGAATAATCATGGTCGCAATGATGACACAGTTGAAGTAATAATAATAATAGTCACCATAATAATAATAATAATAATAATAATAATAATAATAATAATAATAGTAATAATAATCAGAAGCATAATAATCATAATTCTATCTTTTCTGGTGTTCGTCTCACCAGCAGAAATCACTTCCTGTTTTATAGACATTATGGTTAAGCATCGCACAGGCCGGGGCGTGGCACTTGTCAAAATATTTTCACACTTAGCAAAGTTACCCCACATATGCACAACAAAATAAGGACAGAATCACAGCTCGTACGATTCACAGCACTGCTTGGAAAAAAAACAAAAACAAAAAAAAAAACATGCTCCGTGTCTGTTTTCTTCTTCTTCTTCTTCTTCTTCTTCTTCTTCTTCTTCTTCCCTTCTGGGTCGCAGCTTCAATGACTGACTGAGAAAAGGAGGAACGGAGGGAATTTTTTTGGCAGCTTTTAAACGAAAAAACAACAAAAAAAAAGTTTGTTGGTTTGTGTGAAGCCTGGAGAAGACACATCGAACAATTTCCAAAAAAAAAAAAAAAAAAAAAGGGCCAAGCGTCAACAACAAGATTCAACATTCTTCTTCTTTCCTCCTGAAATTCGCAAAAATATAATGTCTGCAGTTCTGTGGGTTGATTTCATCCAATAAAAGTGCAGTGCTCTTGTGTCGTCTGAAATGTTGATCTGTGCAGTTTTTTGGGGGAAATTACTCGTTAAGATTTAACCTCTGAACTGCTTTCATCTGTTTTTAAGAGGAAACAGAGAAAAGATCTGGTAGAGCTGCAGAAGTCCTTCACATCATGTCTGAGTTTGAACAATGAAAATAAAAATGAAAACATGGAAGATGGAAAGGAAAAGAGGAGGAGGAGGTTCATGAGGAGGATCTGAAGGGAAACACTGGTGTCATTTGTTTTAATCACATTTCTCCTTCTCTGTTTTCATGGCACTTTTACGATTTGGCCAATTGTTCTTAACGTTCACACGATACTTCGTCATATGGCATCAACCTTAAAGGAGAAGGCAGGCGGTTTTCTCACACGGTATTATGACTCTCAAGGCGTTAGTTGTAATGTTTAGGAAAAAAGTTGTAATTGTACAAGAAAAAGTCAGAATTAATTTTTCTAATTTTTACAGGAAAAATATTGAGTAAAATTTTGAGAAAAAAGTTTAATTATTTCACATTTTTTTCAAGACAAATTTGATAATTTCATAGGAAATATTGGAAAATGTGTTAGTTTTTAAGATACTTTGTCACATGGCGTCGACCCCAAAGGAGAACGCTGGTTGTGATGTCATGACGCAGAATCAGAGCTGAGAGATCTGACGTTGAGTGTTTGAGTATAAGGTTATAATTTCGACAAAAATAAAAATAAAAAGAATTAGAATGTTGAAACCTAAGTCATAATTTTAAGACAGTTGCGTTACAATAATATGTAATATTGAAAATAGCGTTAACAGTACAAGAAAAGTATATTTTAGGAATTAAGTTGTGATATGTTAAACGTGAGGTTTTTGTGATATTTTGTCACTGACATTAAAAAAAGGAAAAAAAGCTTGTGGTTCTTTTACAAGTATAAAATGACAACTGTAAAACAGATCAAATTAAATTGTTCTGAGAAAAAAAAGTTGAAATGTTGTAAAAAATAAGTAGAATTTTATAAGAAGAAAAAAACAAAAGATTTTGTCAAAAGGTGAAAATACTTCAGGAAATATTTGGTAATTTGTGCTTTAACTTTATACAACACTTTATCACGTGACATGGAGCTTAAAGAGCAGTGAGAAAAAAATACCTGTGATTTCAGGGATTATTTTTAAGTATTTTGTGAGTTGTTCTGAGTTTAATTTTTGAGAAATAAGTCAAACATCAGTAATTCAAGAACAAAGAATGAAAAGGTGACAATTTTGTGAAAAATCCGAGTACATCGTAATCTGAGATAAAAGTCTTATGAAAAAGTCATCACTGAATACCGACATAATTTTTTGAGAGATAAGAATAATGTGCAACTTTTCTTAAACATAAATTTGTAATGTTACAGTTTGATATTACGAGAGACGATTTGTAATTTTAAAGAACAAAAAGATGTAATTTTACAAGAATTGAGCTTGATCGTCTCGTCACCGGAGGGCTTCCTGTTACAGGAACGGTCATCAAAACATTTACCTTCCAAATAAAACTTCCTGCATTAAAAACTGCTGAAAGTTGGTCAGAATGATTTTCAGCACCAAAATTAATAATTAATTAATTAATAATTACTGTAATAACCCCCAAAATAATCTCAGCTTTTGTATCAATATTCAGCTTTTAAAATGAGACTGGATGATTTTTGTTCTTTTGTTTACAAGCAGAAAACCCTGGAAAAAAAAGTTTACTCTTTATTTAAAATTTTACTTTTTTTTTTTTTTTAGACATAACTGTGAATCATCTCTGATACAGTTCAGCTGCAGTAGGCCTATATGGACAGATGATAATTATAATGACGTCAACGTGATAACTGACTTTTTCCCGCCTTTTTTCCGACTTACAGTAGTTTCCTGCAGTTTACCACCACGTAACATTAAAACTTTCTACTGAAGTTTTTAAGTCACAATATTCACATAAACAATAAACTGGCCTCATGAAGAGATCGTCTTGTTGGCAACAGTGAGATCCAGAAGGCACAACGCAGTTTACAGTTTTACCGTCTCTACGTTACAGGACGCGTCTCGACCTTCAAAAACAAACTGTTTACTCAAAAATGCTTTTCGATTCGATGGCTGAGAGATGATGAGAATAAACAAAAAGAAAACAGCAGTATTTCCCTTTAACAGCCGACAGTGACTGTTTGAATCAGGTGGGATCGAGTCACTGACTCAGTGAACCGCCCGCTGTGATTGGTCAGATTTATTCTGAATAAACAACAGACGTTACTGCTCCGTAAGAGTGTGGTTCTTAAAGCACTTCAGAACATAAGAACTGAAATCAGAGCGACTCTGAGCCTCAGAATTCCACTTAAAATGTTCGTAAGGTGTGAACAGACTGAATCAACAGAAAGCTATGGAAGACCATTTCCACCCCTCAAAGAAAAGAAAATTAAAATAAGATGAAAAGATTCCGTCGGTCATTATAATAAGAAACTTTATGGAAATTACAAGAAACTTTCTCAAAATAGTAACTCAAACTAATAAACTTTGAGATACGAACGTCATTTTTTTTTTTGAAAGTTTCTTTTTTTCAGAAACTCTTATTTGGAAAAAACTTATTTTGAGGAAGTTTCTCATTATTTTGAGATATTACGTAATTTTGAAACATTTTATCATTTTGAAATATTATTTCATTATCTTTAGATATTAACTCATTACTTTAGGAAGTCAAGTCATTTTGTCAAAGTTTCTCAGTGACAGGATCTTTTTTTCTTTTTCATCACATTGGCACAAACAGGTCTTCCATACACCACATGAAGGTCAAATATTTTAGTCTGCTGAATGACAAGACTCAACTCATGTTTGGAGTCGAGTGACTTCAGGTCTGACTCGGTCTTAAGTCTGAGCCGTGTTTTAAAAAACAATTCCAGCGTCATCAGAGTGCTCGTTCTTTACGGGAGAGGAGACGATTTGGTGTTTGAAATGTTTCAGTGTTTAATATTTGAAAGTGAAGTGACATTTAAACGTTGGAAAAACTGAGTGAAAATAAATGTTTAATTGGCTCTGTTTTGCAGCCTGTTGCTGGTCGACAACTTTCAAACATTTCTAATAAATTCAGTACGAGTCATTTTTAAAAGAAAATTTAAATTAGTGAAGAAATAAAGAACAAATCGTGATAAACGTCCCTGATATCAACTAAACCAGAAGGAGACACATCAAAAACCTGTTTTGAGAAAATCTTTCCAACTTGCTGCACCAAGAAAAAATAAAACGTAAAGTCTGATGAGATTTTAGATTTTTCTTATTGTCAATAAATTAAATGATCAGATCTAAACAATGTCTGTGACCTGAGTCTGATGTAACGTTTTCCTCCGTGTCGAACACACATTTCTGAAGTTTATATAACTGTCATCTTTTTGATCTCCAGAGACAAATTGGTGTCAAAATTTCTCTGATTTTTCAATTTTACGCTTTGAAAAAGCTGCTGATACTTGTTTTTGCTCCAACAGGTGGAAACCCAGAGACTGGAATATCAAAATTACATTATTCAAATGTCACATCCACTGTAGTGATACCAACAACATTTCAATTTCCCTTAAACAAAATAATTTTATATATAATCTTATTTGGATCGGGACAAAACTACTTTAGACACCTGTGATACCTGATGTTGTTCAAAAGTGAAACTTTATATTTTTGAGGAGTTCATCGTCAGCAGGAACAAACTCCGACTGTGCTACAAATATTTGAAAATATTTATTTTTTTGTGAAACTGCAACTTTATTTTTGTGATATTTATTCTCCTAAAATAATCTAAACTTCTTTTTCTTTTTTGATGAAACACATTGTTGTGACAGTTGTTGATGTGCAGGAGTTTTTTTTTGTTGTAAAATCACAACTTTATTCTTGTAATACTTGAAATACTTTTTTAAAAAGCAGATTTTATTTTCTTGAATCTTTTTCTTGTAACATCACGACTTTTTTCCTAAAATTTTACTGATTTAATCCTTGAAATCAAATTTTTCCCCGCAGTGAATCTTATACTCCATATTATATTATTTTTCTTTAAATCAGTGAATACAAAAAGTTTCAGACATGAACTGAACTGCTTTTCAAAAAATGAGACGTTGGTCTTCTCGTCTTCAACGTTCAGGAGTTATTTTTGTTATTTTTCTTGTAGAATTACAACTTGTATTTTAAATTTATTTCTTGAAATCTAATTTTTCCCTTCAGTCTGTCGAGTCTTCATGATCTATATTTTTCTTTAGGTCGATGGATGCATGTTTTCAAAATTATTGAACTTTTATTTAAAAATTAAACACGTTTGGTCTTTTCGTGGGATTTGTTTATTTCTTTGTAAAATAATTTTAGATTTTTTTTTCTTGAAATTTCACAACTTTTTTCTCAGAATATTTTGATTTCTTGAAACTCCGTATTTTATATAAACCAACAAATCCTGCTCTTTGAGAAACATTTACTGAAACGTGACGGTGCCAAGATGTTTAAAGAAAGAACCGTTTTACGTTTTTGTTTTTGACGAAACATTTTGTTGCTTTTTGTCTTTTGATGTGATTGTTTGTTAATTTAAGAATTTGACACAAAGTCGAAAGTCCCAAAATGACAAATGTTCCTGTCCTCTAGGATAAACTTTTGTCATTTTAAATTAATTCAATTTTAAACTGAATTAGTTTTGTTTCTAAAGGTTTCCGTCTTCCACAGGAACCGATGACACAGACAGGAAGTCAGACAGTACTGAGGGACGGACTAACAGGTTGTTTTGCTTTTGTTGTCATGAAATCTGATGACAGAAAGAAAAAAACTTTGAACAAAACCAACTGATTTGTTAACTTGAGAAAGTGTTCGAAACAAAAAGGAAACTCTCCATCAACGCTGGAATGGTTCTTTCAAAATAAAAGCCAAAGAAACAAACAGTGCAGCTGACAGAACGAACATGAGACAAAATGGACGACAGGGTTCAGAGTGACGAGAGAGGATGCTGGTGAAATCTGTGTAAGACTGCAGAGTGTGTGTGTGTGTGTGTGTGTGTGTGTGTGTGTGTGTGTGTGTGTGTGTCCTCCCCTCGCAGCCATGATGTAAAAAGCATCTACAGGAATAATTTACTCGAAGAAGAAAAGCGGCGATCACCACGGGACACGGATCTCAACTGCTCGTACATTTTTTTCTATGTTTCAAATATATATTCTGTTTGTACAAGACGGTGATCGTCGCCGTGGAAACGGTCGACATTCAAAAAAAGATTTCAAAGTAAAAGCAGGAACGAGCACTGCAGCTTCCTACACGTCTTTTTTTTCCTTCTGCGTCAGCTGACGGATCGTTCCTTCACTCGATCCGCTCCGCCTCATCTGTCCTGCAGCTGCTCAACATTTAGAGTTTATCAGCAAAAAGAGAAACAGACAGACAGATGGAGAAGACGGCGGCGAAAAATGGCGGCGGCATGACAAAAATGGCTGAAGCAAGAGAGGAAGAACACCAGCGAGCCCCCCCCCCCTCCGTCCTGAACATGCCCTCATCCATCCCCTCCACTGGGGAATGTAACGTGAACAGTGTAGGAGTGTGTAAGAGTGTGTGTAAGAGAGTGTGTGTGTGTTTGTGGTTTCCGAAGCGAGCATATGAAGGGTTGGCGAGCTCCTAGCAGTCCTCATCTTTGTCATCCACGACGCCTTTGAGCCGCAGGCGGGCGAAGTCCTCGAAAACGAAGTCGTCGTCCTGGGAGATGCTGCTGAGAGGACGAACAGAGACACACTGAGTTTAGAACAACGAATTGATCAGTAAGAAAACTTACTGTCATATCAAATCATATTAACATTTTTATTATTCTAACAGCGTGTGTCAAATTTGAAAAAATAAAAATAAAAAAATAAATAAATAAAAAATCCTCAAGGCCTTCTTGAGATATTGCGTTCATAGAAATGCTACACACAAGGTCACAGTGACCTTGAACTCTGACCTTTGACCACCAAATTTTAATCAGTTCATCCCTGAGTTGAAGTTGACGTTTGTGCCCCAAAAAAATAAAAAAAAATAAATTAACAAAATAAATAATTTTTTTTTTTTTTTTTTTACTCGAGGCGTTCTTGCGTTCACAAGAATGGGACAGATGGACTGAAAACGTGACGCCTCCGGTCGCAGGTATCACCGGCACAGAGGCATAAAAAACAAAGCAGCTTTTAAAGGACACAATCTCCCATCAGCCCACAGACCTGTAGTTCGTTCAGATCTCAGTAAACAGATATCTGCACATCTACGCAGCAATAAAATATTAAAGAAGTGTTCTGTAGTGTTTGTTGTTCTTTATTTCCCTTTTTCCTGGCAGAAAAAGGGAAATAAAGAACAAGAAACACTACAGAAACAACAACAACAACAAAACATCGGTGTCGGCCCAGAATTTCACTCATTCAGAGGAAAAGTTTGTGAAACTGAACCATGAAATGTTTCTACGTGAAAAATGACTGAAAACAGATCAAATGATTAATGAATTAATGAAGTGATGACTGGACTCATTGATCACTGGGTCATTTACTGATCGATTATTGTTTTCAGGTGGACGAAGACTTGATACTCACTTTGTGTCAAATTCTATCAAATTGGTGTCGATGGGGGGGTCCATCTCTGGCACAGCTGTAACACACACACACACACACACACACACACACATATTATAAGCATGTCACACCACGGTTTCCATGGAAACTGTTTCTTCTTCTCCATGGAGGTTCAGCTCATGATAAAGACGGGACGAGGACGGAAAACACCAGAGAGTTACATAAAGACCGATAGTGTGTGTGTGTGTGTATGTGTGTGTTGTACGTCCTGAGCTAACGTGACCTCTGACATTAAGAACTCCTTAAATTTCTGGGGCCGGCTGCACAGAGCGCCTCAAGTGAGGATTTCTTAAACTTGATACAAGACAAAAAGAAACAGACTTTCTGTCAGGATGTCGTGAGGCGTCCCAGACGTGGCATCGGTTGTTGTCTACTATGACACACTACACGAAATAAAATGATGATTATGATGATCGCGTGCATGACGCTGCACCAGACTTTCATCAGGCTGATCCTGTGTAGTGTGTAACGTCTTTACTTTACTAAGAAAACCTTTTAAGAGATTCTGAGTAACAGCCTTAAGTAATTTGCTCAGCTAAGGAAAAACTAAACCTTAAGTGTCACACTTAAGGAGCAGACTTAAGGTGCTTTGTGCGGCCGGCTCCTGAGCTGGTCGTCAGATTATTGATAGGACAGATGAACATTGGTAATAAACGAACAGGTAACACTGAGTCACTCTGATTGGTTGATGAATGCTTGTGTCAGTGTGTTGTGAGGTCACCTGACTGTGGGCGGGACAGCGGCGGCTCCACAGGTTTAGGATGCATTAAGATGAAGGGCAGCTCCACCGACACGTCTCTGAAAAACAAACGAACAAACAAACAAACAGGCCGTCACTGATCCTGGACCTGTTTAAAGTGTTCATCACAACAAAAGCTAAACTAGCTTAGCATGAGGCTAACTCAGTCAGTAAAGACAGTGATGTCATCACTCTGCTGTTTGACACTGATACTGATGTTTCACATTAAAAGCCTTTAGTTTGAGTCGTCACGTGCACAGAACCTCAGAGGGACACGGTTTCATCCTCTGGGTATGATCTGTAAATTAAACCAGTTTATTTCTGGTTTAAAGCAACTTGTCTCTTATTATAAAAGATTTAGAAACAGTTTATCATTTAAAATCAGTTAAAACCTGCTTAATACGAGTTTAAACTAGGGATGAACGATATGTATCAGCCAGTAAATTATCTGCCGATAATGGGACATTTTTATCATTATTATTATTATTACCATTATTCTGATAATAAAAATTACAGCAGATAAACAGCGCTGATAATACGAAGCCAAACTGCTTTCATTGACTTAACAAGGGCAACAGTGGGTGGCGCTACATGTTCCTTTAAACTTGGTTTGTGAGCCGCCAATAAACACAGAGAAGAACAACAACTGCAGCAGCTGTCGGGAAGAAATAACATGTTGCGGTGTGGACGTGTTGCACAGCTCCAGAGGAAGACAACAGGATGTCACCGAGGATCTGACCTCTGACCTCCCGACACATGTTAGACACAGCCCTGAAGGACCGTCTCTAGAGTGTTAGCACAAGCTAATTAGCAGCAGCGGCTAACACACAAATACAACATGCTAATGTTTTTAGCACAAGCCTATGGCATTTTACATTGTATAAATTAGCCTAGCAGCTAGCAGACTTTTTCTCTACTCATATAAAACCAGGGACAACAGCAACATTAAACAAAGGTAACGTTACACAATTCAGCTCCATCACAGCTCACAAGGTTCAACTGTTTTAAACTAAACACGTTTTCCAAACAAATACAACATGCTAACGTTATTAGCACAAGCCTATGGCATTTTACATTGTATAAATTAGCCTAGCAGCTAGCAGAGACTTCTTCTGCTCATATTTCAGCCAGGATAAATCACACACGGTGTGGCACGTCAGGCTAGCAGATTTTCATTGTGTTTTAAATCATGTTTTCTATGTTTCAGGATCAGACTGAGTGAACTCTGAGGCTGTCGTCACATTTACCTGTCCAACATGCCTCTCAGCAGCCTGCAGGGGGACACACAGAGGGAGGAGGAGGAGGAGGAAGAGGAGGAGGAGGAGCCAAACAAAAAGCCAGAAACACAGAGGGAGATGAAATGAAAAGCAGGAGGCGACACGTTCACAACATGTTGACAAACTAAGCGAGCACAGTGAGAAGCAACTACAGCAACAAGCAGACAGTTTCCACGGTAACTGACGACAGGAAGTTAGAGGACGAAGCAGGAAGCTGAGGCCGAGCTGCACCGACATGGACGATCAGGGTTTAGAATTTTTTTTACATTAACCACTGTGTGTATTCAGCCATCACACATTTGACACTTAAAATAAACTGAGGTTAAAAGTTTAATTTTGACCTTGTGAACGTCAGTTGATTAAATCACCACAAACTTTTTCTCTTCTCTTATCACAGAAGTTCATTTCTGCCAAAAACCCCCCAAAACATTCAAAATCCAGTTGAGAACAACAATTTAGCAACAAGAACAAATTCAGACGGGAAACAGAACTTTTCTCTACAGTTGACCTGCGACTTGTCTCGTATGTTCACATCAGAAAAAACAGAAATATTACACTGATTTTGTTTTTTAAATCCTTCAGGAAAATGTTTATATGATATGGACGCAAACTGCTGCCACTTCATTTAAACTAGAATCACCGCCCTGCCATTGTATGACTCCGTCTACTATTTTGAAAGTCTGTTATGGCTGTTTGGAGAAGTTCTCATTCAGAGCTTCGAGACAGATATTCAATAAGTTTTATGAAAAAGATTAAAGTTTGGGTTAAAATGAAAAGGTGTCTCCGACAGAAAGCCCTGAAGGTTAACTGATCCCAGGTGCTGTTTCCCGTGTGTTAGTGGAGTCAGTTTAAAGTCAGCTTTACTGTTATTATTTATGAGTTGTTTATGTGTTTTATGGTCCAAAGTAAAAAGTAAAGCTGCAGCAGCTTCTTCAGTAACAGACTGAGTTAAACAGACATCTAATGTCTCCTAATATCGATCTTCACCCCCTGAATCGTATCAAATCAAAATCGTATCGTGGCAGACTTTGTATTATCGGAAAATATCGTGTCGTTGTCCAAAGAATCGATATAAATGGTATCGTGATGAAACTGGTGATTTACGGCCCTGATCAGGATCTGTTGTGAGCATGAAAGGTTCTTTGTTATAAAGTGAAATTATCTTGTAAAAACATAAAAAACATCTTGTTATCACAAGAAACTTTTCACGTGTCCACCTGACAGTGATATTTTTGTTCACTGGCGTGGCAGCAATATGCTTCTGTATCATAAGAACATACTTCTGAAGGATTTCAAAAACAAAATCAAACTAATATTTCTGGGTTTTTTTGTCTCTGATGTAAGCACAGGAGGTGAGCTGCAGGTCAAACTGTAGAGGAAGGATGGGAACAGAATCCCTCATTCGGATTTGTTCTTGTTTAAGTTGCTAATATGTTGATGGGATTATGAATAAGGGATGGATTTTATATAAAAATACTTATTACAAATATACAACTGACGATAACTGAAGGATTGATGTGATTAAAACCTAATGAACGTGAGCACAGCTCGACCTCAAGGTGCTTAGAAATATCAAAACTCCACTGATGACATCAGCAGTGAGGCTGAGAGGACAGGAAGTGATGTCAGCAGTAGGAGAGGACTCTGTGTGTGTGTGTGTGTGTGTGTGTGTGTGTGTGTGTGTGTGTGTGTCGTACCCTCCACGTGAGACCACCAGCTTGACTTTGACTCTGTAGGACACCAGGATCCCCAGGACCTCCTTGTTGGTGACGTCCTTCACACTGAAACACACAGCAGAGACGTCGTGGGTCATGTGACCGTCCTGACACACCTGTACACCTGTGTGCTGTGTGTGCACCTGTGTGCTGTGTGTTGTGTGTACACCTGTGTGCTGTGTGTGCACCTGTGTGCTGTGTGTACACCTGTGTGCTGTGTGTGCACCTGTGTGCTGTGTGTTGTGTGTACACCTGTGTGCTGTGTGTGTGCTTACATGGTGGAGGAGGCCAGGTTGGTGTCTTCATGTTTGAGCTTGCCGTCCAGAGCGAGTCCTCTCTTCTCTCTGTTCTTGTCGAGCGTCGGGGTCAGAGTATACACCTTACAGAAGGTGGAGCTGGACGACACCTGGTCGCTATGGAGACGACACACTGCTGTCAATCAAACTGTTCAGGTAAACCCGCCTACTGACCCCAGGTCAAAGGTCGTCAGTACAATCACAGTGTGACGGTGTAGTAACATCATCATGTTGTTCATCTCTGGTTCAAACCAGTAAACATGAACTTTAGGCTAAACTAGTTACAGCCAGTTAAAACCAGTTTAAACGGACTTAAATCTGGTTTATTCATGGTTCAATCCAGTTTATCTTTAGTTTAAACCAGTTTCTCAAACTCATCTTTGTAAAATATGATCAAAGACTGGAAGCTTTTTCAAGGTTTTGTTTTATCACTTTCAATAAACGTTAATCTCTTGTTTTACAAAGTAACTTTGAAGGCCAGAAACACATGAGCTGAGTCACAGAATCAGGAGGTGTTCAGTGTCACTTCATTTCTACTTAATAACCTTTAATTATTCTTTTACTGGGAGCACAGCGACATTAACTGGGACTTACTCTGCCTCCAGCTGGGCCACTGGACATTTATACTGGGCAGTACTGAACAGACAGATGTCTGCATACTGACGCACTGCAGAGACACAAAGAGATGGACAGAGACACAGTAACGGTTTCACTCTCAGGACTCAGATCAGCAAACAATGGTTCAGTTTCTGTTCAGATTCAGAACAAATCTTGACCAAATATCCAAAAGTCACCAGAGTAAAAATGATCTGACTTTTCATAATCAAAGAAAAGAGGAAGTCGAGATGACGAAAGGAAAACAAAGAATGAGATGACAGAGAGGAAGGAGGAGAAAATGAAGACAATGAAGAAGAAGAGATAACAAAAAGCAGAAGTAAATCCAGAAATAAATACAAAAGAAGAGAACGAAGAGAGAAAAGGAAAAACGACAAAGAAAGAAGACGAAGGAGAAGAAGATGACGAAGACATACCGGAGATCTTGACTCTCTTGACGGTCTTGGTAGAGTTGTTGGTGACGTGAACGTTGACGCTGATGGGCTCTCCGTGGTAATACAGCTGCACACAGTGCATCATGGGAAAAGAAGACATTCATCAGTGTCTTATAAAGACAGTATCACACAGTCAGGGGTGAATCACTGACATCAGTGGTCACTGCTGGTTAACATAAGCAATAGCAAATGGGACAAAGGATGATCTGTGACGCTTAGTGCCGTGTACCTCCTTGTCCAGAGATGCCTCCAGGTGTAGAGATCTGTCAGACATCAGGAAGCTTCGGGTCGTCTCCACCATTGGCTGAGGACCAGGCTTCTCTGGAGCGTACTGAACCTTCCTGATCACCAGACGCACCGAGTTCCTGCAGGACACACCAGATACTACAATTATACACACAGTACTCCACTACTACAGGACACATGTACAGGACTCCAGTACTACAGGACACATGTACAGGACTCCAGTACTACAGGGCACATGTACAGGACTCCAGTACTACAGGACACATATACAAGACTCCAGTACTACAGGACACATGTACAGGACACATATACAAGACTCCAGTACTACAGGACACATGTACAGGACACATATACAGGACTCCAGTACTACAGGACACATATACAGGACTCCAGTACTACAGGACACATATACAGTACTCCAGTACTACAGGACACATTTACAGGACTCCAGTACTACAGGACACATATACAGTACTCCAGTACTACAGGACACATATACAGTACTCCAGTACTACAGGACACATTTACAGTACTCCAGTACTACAGGGCACATATACAGTACTCCAGTACTCCAGGGCACATATACAGTACTCCAGTACTACAGGACACATATACAGTACTCCAGTACTACAGGACACATATACAGGACTCCAGTACTACAGGGCACATATACAGTACTCCAGTACTACAGGGCACATATACAGTACTCCAGTACTCCAGGGCACATATACAGTACTCCAGTACTACAGGACACATATACAGTACTCCAGTACTACAGGACACATATACAGTACTCCAGTACTACAGGGCACACATACAGTACTCCAGTACTACAGGGCACATATACAGTACTCCAGTACTCCAGGGCACACATACAGTACTCCAGTACTACAGGACACATATACAGGACTCCAGTACTACAGGGCACATATACAGGACTCCAGCACTACAGGGCACATACACAGGACTCCAGCACTACAGGGCACATACACAGGACTCCAGTACTACAGGGCACATATACAGGACTCCAGTACTACAGGGCACATATACAGGACTCCAGTACTACAGGGTACATACACAGTACTACAGTACTACAGGACACATATACAGGACTCCAGTACTACAGGACACATACAGGACACATATACAGGACTCCAGTACTACAGGACACATATACAGGACTCCAGTACTACAGGGCACGTACACAGTACTACAGTACTACAGGACACATATACAGGACTCCAGCACTACAGGGCACATATACAGTACTGCAGTACACGTATACAGGTCTACAAAAAGCCCTGTCCAGAGTAGGGCTGCTCGATTATGGACAAAAAAAAATCATAATCACGATTATTTTGGTCAAAATTGAAATCACGATTATGCGGCACACGTGATGACTTATATTGTTTACATGACGGCATATCATTTCTGTCTCTACATGGTCGCGCGTTTACAACTCTCCTCTGCTCTCTGTATTGCGCACAGTGGAGTTCAGCCCTGACACGCACGCACAGAGCTGTTCACTGAATCAGGACTTCAATAAAATAATCTGTTGATTCTCTGTAGGACCTCTGAGTCCTCATAACCCTATAAACCAGTTATTTCCTGCAGGTGTGAACTCACCTCTTGTGAATCTTCTCTTCTATTGACTTGGCACAGAAAGCTCTGATCTCAAAGTCGACACCGCAGGCCTGCAGAGACACGAGGACAGACTGTACGTTCAGAGACTGCACACATTTAACTCTGATTATATGTAAAACTGCTGAAACACACCTGAGGACACACCTTTATATTTTATAACTGTTTTATTTATTCTGATCTGTGTCACAGATTGAGCAGGTTGAATTCATCCTGTCTGTCTGTTTACACTGAACCTTTGACCCAAACTGAAGCCTCCTACAGACCGAGAGATTTTATCTGTCTTATAGGTTTAGCTCAGGCACAAAAATGAAAATTAAAATGACAGGTGATATAAAAGCTTTAAGAGGAGACTGAACAGGAAGTCAACGTGACTGAGATGAAAACTAAATACACAGGTCATGGTGTATTCAGCTCAAGGAAATACTTTATCAGTGTGTGTGTGTGTGTGTGTGTGTGTGTGTGTGTGTGTGTGCGTTACCTTCCCGGTGTCCTCTGGGCCAGGCTGTAAAGTGACTGAACACGGAAGGTTCTGAGGAATCTGAATCAGCAGAGACACAAACACAAACAATACAATCAGTGCTTCACATCTGAATTTCTGAAATACAAACACATCATTCATTCATTCAAAAATCTACTGAATGTAATTTATTAAAACTCAACAGTTTAATGTTGTGATGATGCAGATTTCTCTGCAATCAGAGGTTTGAACATGCAGCTGTGAGGTCAAGCCGATGGCGTCACGTTGTTAATTTTTTCAGTGAGAAGTGCGATCACGACTCTGATGAGATCATCAACATCCTAAAAGCTGCTTCAGCACACAGACAAACCACTGAGGGCTTCACACACCGAGCAGGACTTTAGTCTGTCTGCAGGAACGTGAAGCTCTGTCAGTCTCATTTACAGGATTTACTCAGAGCAACTCTGAGGAAGTGTTTTAAATAAAAGCCCTGTCACTTATCAGTTCACTGTCACATTTTTCCAGGAACTTAACATTTAATGGGCCCTTTGTTTGTATTCAAATCCACCTGCTGCCAAAACAGGAAACAACAGCACAGAGTCGTCTGTCTGTTGTAGAAACACCGAAACATTTTCCCACTGCTTCATAAACTCCTGACAACATCTGTGTGACTGATTACACCAAACATTTTACAGGAGACGATGTTCATCGATGATGCTCAGAGTGCTTCACATTTAAAGCATTTTACTGAGCTGACTTTTACTATGAAGAATTCACAGGAAATACAGTCAGGGTTCCCACACCTTCATGGACAAAACTTTACCAGGACTTAAAGGGAAATTTCGGTTTATTTCAATCCGTCTCCTATCGTCCTAAATTTGTTTCAAGTGACTAGTGACATAGAAATAATAGTTAGCATGTTAGCCGTTAGCCTAGATACAGCCGTAGCGTCAGACCTGTTAAAACTTAATTGAACGGGCAACCTTTCAAGTGCAAAGTTAGTCCACTAAACAAGCTTTTTCTCCACAAAGAC
>NC_065529.1:12807394-12829527 GCF_006386435.1 Epinephelus moara
AAGCTTGTTTAGTGGACTAACTTTGCACTTGAAGGTTGCCCGTTCACTTACGTTTTAACAGGTCTGACGCTACGGCTGTATCTAGGCTAACGGCTAACATGTTAACTATTATTTCTATGTCACTAGTCACTTGAAACAAATTTAGGACGATAGGAGACGGGTTGAAATAAACCGAAATTTCCCTTTAAAAGGACCTATAACAAATTAAAAAAAGTCTTGCAAACCTGCCGAATGTTTTTTTAAACATCAGATTCAAACATAATTCCAGCTTGTTGGCACACAGGAAGGGGAGAGACGGACTACGAGCAAAACATCTTAATCCATGCGTCGGAGTCCTGCAGCAGGTCAGGTACCCGACAGGTAACACACAACATGCTGTGTAACGGGTAAAAATATGTATTTATACATAAATTCACAGGTAAAAATTAACTCCACGCAGGCCGGCAGCGGGTGGGGACAAAAATCTATTGGTTTATTTTTCAGAAACAAATAATACAAAGTAAAAAGCTGTGCAGTATATGTGTAATATTCTAACATCTAAGTCTCTGTTATCAAGCTGCAGTTCCTTTCATTTTGAAAGTCAGTGACACCAGTGTAACCTTTGGGGTTGCGGGTGCATGTTTTCAAAAATGGACCCGTGCAGGACTCTGCCATGCTCTACTTTATAACCGCACTGGTAGTGAGTGAGTGAGTGAGTCTGTAATATATCCTATATCTGTAATCTGTAATATAACCTATATATATATATATGTCCTATATTTGGGAGTGAGTGAGTGAGTCTGTAACAGTGGGGGCGGATTTAGTGATTCTGGGCCAAAGTTTTGTTGCTTTACACTTTTTTTCTAACTGGGACACTGACGTGTGTAAAAGGAAAGAGGCCCACTCCAAACTTATTTGCTGAGGTGAAACTATTAACCATTAATGTAAAACTCTTAAAACTGTGCAGTAAAAATTCTGCATTCCAATATTTACTTAAACTGAAGACTGAGAAACAAACAGCATCATCATCAGCCCTGTGTACTTCATTTACTGCACTTCTGTTCAATGTGTTGCTTTTATATTTCATATAAAGCTGATTTTAATTGTTAGATTTTTGTTAAGGTAACTGCAGACCGACAATGTTTTTCCTCTGTGGTAATACTACACAGTGAGTAAGTAGTGTGCCAGGGTACAACGACTCAGAACAGCAACACCATTAAATATTTTTCATCTCTAAACATCATCTTAAATCTGCAGCTGTGTGGTGAGTTGTTAAGGACACAAAGAGGCTCAGTGTCGACTGTGAGGTTGTTTAGATGAGCAGCAACACCACAGACCGAACAATCTGTTCATTACAAACAGGCATGTTCTGAACACGACAACAAATTCCATAACTTTTCCAGGTTTTCCAGGACCGTGTGAACACTATACTCTTGTGCTTCAACATGTTAAGACGGATTACAGAAGAAATCATACGACAGACGGACTGATGTGTTCGTGCTGAGGAGTTTCAGACATGAATAAAACAGTCGTCACTTATTCATATGTCAGCGGACTGATGTGCGTCACCTTCACTGATCCTTAGACAGCCGTGGAAACACAAACAACAATGAGCTGAAGGAACCTTTTAGTTCCTGGGACTGAAAAGTTGGTGGAAACCCGACTTTAGTTCCTGTTTCCTCTGGTTGAAACGCACATTTGCTTCCTGTGGTGGAAACAGCCTGAATTTCTTCTTTAGTGTAACTGCATCAAATCAAACAGGAGACAAAGGTTTGTTTCTGTCTGTCTACGTCTAAGTCGAGTACAGTCAGACCTCGAGGCTGGACACAAGCTGCAGCAGCCTGAGGACGCTGTCTGACCACCCGTCTGTCCGGACCTGTAGTTGAGGGCACAGCCTGCTAAAGCTAAAGTCACAGTGACGCAGACCTCCTGTCTGTCTCTGTGAGCTGAAACCATTTCCCTCAGTGGAAACAAAGCTTTGATTTACTTTAATTTCACAGATAAGAAACAATAAATTGTGAAGACAATAAAGCCTCCACACACTGTGTGTGATTTATCCTGGCTGAAATATGGGCAGAGGAAATCTCTGCTAGCTGCTAGGCTAATTTATACAATGTAAAAAGTATAACAAGTGTTTGTCTGTGAATGCTGCGAGTTATAGTGAAGCTGATTTGTGTCTGAAACTGTCTCTATTAAGCCATGTTTAATGTGTGTTTAACATGTGTTTAATGTGTGTTTGAATCTACTAAACTTTACAGCACTTCACAGAAACGTCCACCGCCTACTAGTGTTTTGGAGGTGTAACTGCAGAGTGACACAGACACACCACCACACAGGTATAAATGCTCACATCAGTGTAGGCCACGTGCGCAGGCTCTGCTGCACAAGTTTTTATCTCCTTTAAACTGTAGAGAGACATGTCGAGGACAGGCAGGGACTCACAGTGAAGTAGAAGGGGTGTGCATGTTGGCCCAGTTTCTTCAGCAGCCTCTCCTGCAGCCGACTGTTGGGTTTCTTCTCCTCAGGCACCGGAGGGAACGCCTGAGGAGACAGAGGGACGGAGACACGGGGACAGAGGAGACAGTATTTAGCCTGCAGACATCTGGTTAACCTTACAGTGAAACCTGGAAACAACTACAGAGGTGTGTGAGGTGTAGTCGGAGGTGGAGCTCTGACCTGGAAGGTGGAGATGTAGAGATCCTTCCTGAAGGACAGACCCAGGACGTCCAGGTCCTCACGGCCGTAACGAAACGCACAGGTGAGTGTGACGAAGACTACAGGGAGGAAGAGAAGCAGTGTTACCTGCTGCTTCATCTTTAGGAAACTCTTTATCTAATACTCTAGTGTTCTGAATAAGGTTATTGTTCTGATATTTTCTTCATCTCTGTGTCCGTCTCTGTTTCATTGTTTCCTGTTGATCTCATTATAACACATTTATTTTATTTTTGCTTTTTAAAACCATTTGAATTCATTCAGTTTATCTGAGCAGCAGCTTTCACACACTGATTGATAAACTCTGGATGAATCCATCATTTAAAAACTGACTAGATTTATTCATCAGAAAAACTTTTAACAACACGTCTAAAATAAACGCCACATATGATAAAATAAATCCATCATCGAGCTTTGACACATATTTAACAGGAGACATAATAAATCTATGAGATGTGAACACACTTTAACTGAGGTAAGAGTTCAGACTGCTGCAGCTGTGACTGCAGGCTCCTTCCTAACAGGAAGTTGTCATACCTTTCCTGTCCTTCAGGTACTCGGGGTCGACGAGGATCACTCCATCTGTCAGCAGGAAGAACACAGACGGACACACAGATCATCACAAACCTGCCTCCAACAAACTTCACTTGACAGTTTCTGCTGCGACAGATTCATAAACACAAACTCTGCTCAGGTGACTTTCATATAGGGCTGCCACGATTAGTCGACTAATCGACTATTAAAATAACTGGTGACTATTTTAGTCGTCGACTAATCGGTTTGAGTCATTTTTCATAGAAAGTACTATAAAAGTACCCAAAATACTCTTATTGCAGCTTCTTACGTTCAGATATTGGCAGCTTCACACACTCTCCCATGACAGTGAACTAAAACCCTTTGGCGTGAGTATGAAACAAGACATTAGATGACATCATTTTGGGGTTTGGGCGAGACAGACCAACATTTTTCAACATTTTAACACGTTTTTCGATGAAATGATTAGTCGACTAATCGAAGAAATAATCGACAGATTAGTTGACAATGAAAATAATCGTTAGTGGCAGCCCTACTTTCATAATCAACTCTTATTATTATTTATCATTAACGACATCATCATCAGGTTTATTTGGAATAAACAGACCAATTACTGTCGAGAAATTAGTCAAAAAATCATCATAACAAAGAAAACAAATAATAAATGAAATAAAATAAATAATTGTGATTTCATAATAAACGATTAATTACTCAGATAATAAAAATGAATGAAAACAAAAAAAAACAGCGAATTAAATAAAATAAGGTATTAAGAAATTAAAATAATAATAACAATTATCATGATTATCATTTTACTATTATTATTATTGTCATTCTTAAAAAATTAAACAATAATAACAACAAACAAACACCAAATGAAATAAAATAGGGGAAAAAAAATAATAATAAAAAAACAAATGAAACAGAGTAACGGGAAAATAAATTAAATAAACATAAAAATAACAATAATAACAACACGGATACCTCGTTCATTAAAATAAGGGAGAAAGAAATAATAATAAAAATGTACTTTTAAAAAATCAAACAAATACCAAAGACAAACACGTCACCTGAACAAACATGACGACATCTGCAACTTTTGACTTCACAAATGTTAAAGAACATTTGAATGTGAACGTAGAAAGCGAGGAGGCGACTCACCCACTGGGTCCACGTGGTCCAGGTGATCCACAAAGTCTCTCTTTCCCAGGTAAACTGTCACCTGCACACATTAGAATTATTATTACTGTCTCTATACATCAGCTGTGATCACAATAATGCATACTTATAAAGATGTCACATCATCGGCCCTGTTTATATATTGTACATCCCTACTTGTAGCCGTGAGTGTTGGGTAACAGTATGACGTCAACAAGTCGAGTTTAGTGACATGAATCTTTTAATATATTAAAAATCATGCTGGTATTATTATGATGGAGATGATGGGACGCAGTCACGTCTACGCATTCGTTCTTTTATCCTGCTGCAGCTCATTTTATGTTTTAATGTGTTTATGTTTCTATTTTAATTCATTGTGTGAAGTTATTTTTGTTCAAAAACAGTTGGTATTGTAAATAAATATTGTCGATGACATCACGAGGAAAACAAAACTGCAGATTTACATTTTGGAGCTGAAAACTATTAAAATAAATCCACAGATCCAGTTTGAGCCGGAGCATCACTGCTGCTGCTCAGTCTGAACCCTTCTGCCTCGGCTGGTCTCTGTATCTGTATCTGTCACGTCACCTCAGCAGAGACGACTCACCTTACAGTTGGGGCTCGACTTCTTGAAAACTCTGAGAAGGTTGGAAAGAGGAAGAGGAGGCAGAGAGGGAGGAAGAAGAAGAAGACTCATGTTAGTTTTTACATTTGTCTCAAATCAAACTGACACGTTTCAAACATTTGGTCAAATAATCAGAGGAAATGTCGTCAAACGAGGACGCGGTTTGTTTCAACACAGGCAGGAAGCCCAGGAGGAAGTGGTTTCAGAGAAAGACTGGTCTGTATGATCTGGGTTATTATCACCACAGAGTTTTAATGGGGGCAGGTGGAGAGCTGCAGTCCATCCTGTACCCAGAACCCCCCCGACACCCACCCACTGTTCAGGCTGCGTTCTGTAGTTGGAAACATGTCAAGAGGTTCATCAGAGAAAGAGACGATTTAAGGAGGAGAGCGTCAAGAAATGTGTCGTCATATTGATTCTTCCTGTTTGGTGATGCCAAAACTTTTAATACCTCACTGTTAATAATAAATAAATAAACGAATGTTCCACTGTGAGTAAAGGAAAGAAATGTTTGACTGTGTCAGTCGAGATGCTGTTTCCTTACTTATTAAACCTCAGGATTTAATGTCCGCAGTTACTCTTCTAAATATTTATCTTATGTATTTATTTAAAATGTGCCACAGCTGCACTGCTGACACATCAACGTCCAGAGGTCAGGGGTCAACATGCTTCAGTGAGTCCTGTATCGTCAGTATCGATGATCAGGATCATCACTTCAACCATGACTTCGCCGCTTCATCACAGAGAAACAAAGAAGCAGGAAACTCCACCACTGAGTTTCACAGCACAGGTGTGAAATGGTCACTTCCTTCAACAACTGGCGCCACAACACAGGAAGTAACAAACACAGTTCATTTCTCCTCTGTGCATCTCCAGCTCGACACCAAAGCAGTTAAAACAAAAACGAGGCATGGCGTTGGGGAGAATCTGGGAACACAGTCATCTGAAATGTTTTAACAGCCAGTAAACTGTTTACAGCAGAGCGGCGGCTCCAGCTGATGGCTGCTTCCTGTCACAGAGCCTTTCCACACCGCCGCCACCAGCTGTATATTTAGATCACTTCAAAGTCCAAATGAAAACTCATTTACAGGTTTGTGTGGCTCCAGTTTTAAGTCCTGTTTATTACTGAGCTGCTAAAACACTGATGAGCTGCAGCTCTGAGAGCACCATACAGAAACATATCATCTCCATACAGACGACATAATAACTTCATAGGTTGGAGAGAATATCCGGTGGGTAGGGGACAATATAGGTATGAAATAATATCTTGTATAAAGTAGATAATATCCCATGAGCAGGGGAAAATTTACTGTACGCAGGACATAATAACCTGTGGATAGAAAATATCCCATAGGTACGAGATAATATCCCTTAGGTAGGAGTTAATATATGGCACTTAGGAGATAGTATTTCATAAGTAGGAGATGATGTCTCAAAGGTAGGACATAATATCTCGTTGGAAGGGGACTATATTCATTTATTTATTTATTTATTTTTATTTCATTCATTGAAAAAAACAACAAAAAAAACAAACAATATAAACACAACATTCCCAAATCTGAATGAAAGGGAGCAGAAAGAAGAATAATCTTATTTAATCTGCCCCTTTATCCCAAAAAATCAATTTACAACAACAAAATAAACAAAAATAAAATAAAATAGCTGCCAGCCACAACATAAACAGTCACATTCTTTTTGGTTCCCGAGTTACAATTCAATTGATACCATTCAAACATTTATTTTTTATTTTTATTTATTTATTTATTTTAAATTTATATACTATACCTTTCATGACAATGGGTATGACAGTCAAACATAACTAACATATTTCAATATATTTCCTTAACATACTGGCTTTAATTGTTCTTTTAAATGTAATGTTTGACTTGGATTCTTTGGTTTCTTTGTTCAGATTGTTCCATAAACTGATTCCTTTCACAGAAATGCAACGTTCCATCAGTTTAGTCTTGAATCTTGTTTTTTTTTAAAGATCTCTGTTCCTTTTAAATTATACTTGCTTTCTTTTTTTTAAAGATCTCTGTTCCTTTTAAATTATACTTGCTTTCTCTTTTTTCAAATATTTTCTGAATATTGATTGGTAAAGTTTTTTTATGGGCTTTAAACATAATTTGCAGAATACTGTAATCTACTAATTCATGAAATTTCAACAATTTTAACTGAAGGAATAATTTATTTGTTGGATCTCTATATCGTTTTCTACTGATTATTCTTATAGCTCTTTTTTTGTAAAATGAAAATTGACTGAGTATATGTTTTAAAAGCATTTCCCCAAACTTCAACACAGTAGGTCAGATACGGAACAATCATGGTGTTATATAAAATGTACAATGCTTTATTATCTAATGAATCCTTTACTTTATGTAACAGAGCAATTGTTTTTGATATTTTTACCTTTGTATAATTTATATGTGATTTCCAACTCAAATTCCTGTATATCTATACTACATCTGTATATATGTTATACTATATCCTGTATGTAAGAGACGATATCTCGTAGGTATGAGACGATATCCCGTAGGTAGGAGACGATATCCCGTAGGTAGGAGACGATACCTCGTAGGTAGGAGACGATACCTCGTAGGTAGGAGACAATATCCCGTAGGTAGGAGATGATATCCCGTAGGTAGGAGACGATATCCCGTAGGTAGGAGACAATATCTCGTAGGTAGGAGACAATATCTTGTAGGCAGGAGACGATATCCCGTAGGTAGGAGACGACATCCCGTAGGTAGGAGACGGTACCTCGTAGGTAGGAGATAATATCTTGTAGGTAGGCAGGAGACAATATCTCG
This sequence comes from Epinephelus moara, assembly GCF_006386435.1. NCBI lineage: Eukaryota > Metazoa > Chordata > Actinopteri > Perciformes > Serranidae > Epinephelus > Epinephelus moara. Next base: position 12,815,216 of record NC_065529.1, read on the forward strand.
TAGGCAGGAGACGATATCCCGCAGGTATGAGTTGATATCTCATAGGTATGAGACGATATCTGGTAGGTATGAGACGATATTCCGTAGGTAGGAGACGATACCTCGTATATAGAAGACATGATCTTGTAGGTAGGAGACGATATCTTGTACATAGAAGACAATATCTTCTAGGCAGGAGATAATATCTCGTAGGTAGGAGATAGTACTCCATAAGTAAAGAGATAATTCCCTCTTGCTAGCGATAATATTCTGTTTGTAGGATTTATCGCGTACATAGGAGGTAAAACCCTGCACGTAGGATAGAATATCTCGCAGGAGGTAAACTTCAGTTTTTACCAAAATAACGTTCAAACATTTTGTTTCGTTTGAGTACAAACGGTTCAACAGTCCAGTATTTCTCAGCTGAACTCTTCTGTACAAAAACAGAAAGATTTTTATTCCATTTTATTTTCAGTGTGAAACAGGAAATGACAAATGGATTAAAAAGAAAGTTTAAGCGTTGCTGGGATCCAGTGGGACGTGAAGGTGGTCGGAGGTGACCTGAGATGATTCAGGATCTGAAATGTGACGCGGTGTTTTTAAACTCTTGTCGTGAGCGTCACATGTTTATCTCTGAGCCTCCTTTGGATCCACTCCCCCCGCTGTCACTGTGACGGGAGGTTGGACCGGCTCCCGAGGGAACAGAGCTCTTCCAAAAAACAGCCTGCTGCATGTAAACACACTTAAACGCCTGCCTGGCTGCGTCCAAAACTTTCCAGCCGGATAAACGTGTGAAAGAGCGGCAGCTGATCTACCTGCAGCGGGAGAGCGGCGGTCTGCAGGGACAGACGGGCTGAGGACGCCGCCGTCCCCCCGTGACCTGAGGTGATGCAGTCGCTTCATGTCTGGACAAGAACCGACTGTTTGTGTCTAAATTTAACTGCTTCATATCCAGCTGTGAGTTCAGTCTTGACTTCAGATGAATGATTCGTTCATTTAACCTTCACGATTTAAACAGTTCATCATCAACCACTGTTTTTTATTATTATATTATACAACATTAAAATCTTTGACAGCAAGGAAACAAATGTTTGATTTATTCCAGGACTTAATTCTATAATTCCACATTTATATATTATTGACTGATTCATTAATTCTATAGTAATTATTTTTTATGTCATGAGCATATTTATTTCATAGGCACTTTTATTTATTTTTTAGGCATTTATTCATTTTTAAAGGGATTTTTATAGGCATTTTTTTAAAAATCTATTTTAAAGGATGTTTTACACAGACAGTTATTTATTTCACTGCCATATTTATTTATTTATTTCAAAGGTATTTTTATTAAATAAGTATTTATTAATTTCACTGGCATACTTATTACATAAGAATACTTATTTCCTGGCCATACTTAAATATTTTATAGGCATATTTATGTATCCAATATTGAGTTAAATAGCATTTCATAGATTTTTCATTATGTGTGTTATTACAAAAGTCATGTTCCAGCTTGTCTTTATTCCTCTTTATTATAAAAACCTGAAGTCAAACGCAGCTTTGACGTACAAATAAATGTTTGTAGGAGATGAAGGTCATCAGAGGAACTTTATATCGTCTGTCCTGAGACACAAACTTTATTCTAAACATCAGAATATGGATTTTATATGAACAGTCCTCTGGTTCAGAGTTCAGACAGTTTGATGCAGATTCAGACATCTGTGCGCCGACCTGAACAAACCAGAACACCAATAGACATCTGTGCGCCGACCTGAACAAACCAGAACACCAATATTTATCAGCCAAACACTGTGACACTGTGACGCCCTGACGCTCGCTGGATTTCATTCAGTCCACAGAACTTCCTCCTGTTCACCACTGTGGTTCAACTTCCTCTGCTGCTGTCGCCACACACACACACACACACACACACACACACACACACACACACACACCCCTCATCTTTACAGGCCTCTAAATGTCATCATCATCATCATAACACTAACACTTCGACACATCTTTCACAGTTTAGTGGAACAAAACTTGTCATGTGACAAAAACACAACGCCACAGGTCTGTTCGTGCTCAGGAGGAAAATTCCACTTCCTCATAATGACCTGGGTTTTATTTCGGTAGCCCCCGCCCCTCCTTCCTCCTGTCCGTCCTGGTGACAGGCATGTCACCGGCTTGTGTTTAATGTCACACACATGTAATGATCCAGCAGCTGCAGACAGGTTATAATCATGGGACATTAGAAACCTGACGAACCGGTAACTGTTGACACCGTGTGATGCTACAGACACACAACTCAGTTGATCATTAACACAGCTGATCGTATCAACACAGCTGATCTTAACACAACTGATCATTAACACAACTGATCATTAACACAACTGATTATCTTAATTCTTTAGTCTGTAACATTTAATTCATTTAGAACAGAAAATATCTGCATGGTGTTTATTTTTTTCTCCTCCTCTCTGTTTATCATTATTTCCTCTTTTATCATCACCACACACACATTCCTCTGAACTTTGCTCCCTCGGAGCAGTGACAGTAATGTCGCCTCTAATCTCACCGGCTGCAGGTGGAAATGTTTCTAGAGTTTAAAGTTCAAGACAGTTTTTGTGGACTTAGACGAGATCATTAATGAATTGACACAAAGCTGCAACTTTATTTAATGATTCATTGTTTCAGTAATTTATCATAATTAAGTAATTTAATTTTCACAAACAAAGATGTGGAGCCAGGTTTCTGTCAGGGAGCAGACACTTTGGGCTTTTTAAGATAATTTGTGACCAAATTTAATACTTAAGATTTTTAGATGAAGCGTCTTTTTCTTATCAAAGTGTTGCAGCTGAGTATAAAGGTCAGTGTGTGTGTGTGTGTGTGTGTGTGTGTGTGTGTGTGTGTGTGTGTGTGTGTGTGTGTGCGGTCCAGTGCCGAGGGAGGTTTAATGCAACAACCACAGTGAGTTGGGTTCATTGTGTCCCGACAGGTTAGAGCAGTGTATGAAGTAAAAATAGAGAATCAAGTCCCACAGTAGTTTAACCTTTAAACTCTGCTATAGAAACGGTCAGCCAGCGCCTACTGTACTATCTGTGCTCACTGTGATGTCATTTCCTGGAGTATCTTCAAATTAGGGCTGGGCGATAAAACGATCTCGAAACAGGATCGCAATAAAATGTATGTTGATGATAAACTAGTCATTTTTTCAGGATATAGACAGATCCAGATCCAAACAGCAGAAGTTAACAGAGAGCTGTCAGTCAGTCTGCAGTGTTGGCCATGTGTGTCATTAACTCCAAGTTTGTACCAAGGTGAGGAGGAAGTGAAAGCAGCGTGGACATAATGAAGGGAGGGGAAAATGAGGAGCAAAGCGGCGGTGAAGCTGAAGAAGAGCTTCAACCAAACCGTGGATTAACAAAAGGTCACACGGCGTCAATAATCTGGACGTGGTTTGGTTACTTGAAAGGTGACGACACAAAGACGGTCTGCAAAGTATGGTTGGTGCCAACCAGGACAGGAAGCACGACACATCTTCTCCATCACCTGAGAAGGTGGCGTCCCAGCGACGACACTGAGAGCAAATACAGGAAATATTTCTCTCAAACTGCTCTGCCGCAGCTTTACGATGAGTGCCGCAGGAAGCTGGACATCATTTGGTTTCTTCAGGTGTCAGACGTCATCAGGACACTTTTCAAACTCATAGCGTTATTAAATTTAGGGATGCACGCGATTAAACGTCTCAACGATTAATCGTCCGCCCCCTCAGTAGTCTGCACCAGAATTATCAGTCGGTTAAACCAGTTAGTGTTTTGTTCATGTACATTTGTGACTCTGCATCATGACAGGTGACTGACAGGTGACTGACAGGTGACTGACAGGTGACTGACAGGTGACCTGGACTCCTCCTCTCTGTTTATTATCATCATCTCTTTTATTCCAGTTTATTCTCTGGAGTTTTATCAGCAGGATTTTATTTAACAGTGATGATGTGTTTAAATTTTTTATTTTTGGAACAAGTTGCTCTTTATCTAATCATCATCATCATCATCATCATCATCACTCAACAGCACCTTCAGCCTCAGTGAAAGTTAAATGTGACGCCTCTGTCGGTGTCTTCACTCTCGTCTCTGCGGCAGAGCTTACAGATGAACTTTATGTGGAAACACTTCCGTTGAGAAATAAACGACTTCATCATGTGAAATAATAACCGACCAATCAGGGCTGAGAGTGGATATTATGGGATGTTAAGAGACTGAGTCTGGTTGACTTATCCATACAACATCATCACGATCATGACGACCACAGCTGACCTCATCCTTCCTGTTTTTATTAACAAGTATAAAATGATTCAGAACAGACAGTTAAAGTTCTTCAAACATTTTTCTGTTTTAGTTTAAAGTTTTTTAAACGTCTTTATCTACAGTCGGGTCGTTAATCTGAACATTTCTGAAGATCATCGTGTGTTCAGTAAATAAAATCGTTCTCCGTGTTTCAGATATTAAAAACATGACGTCGCAAACGCAGAGCAGCGAGACGGAGCGTGACGACAGCTCAGAGCTGATACTGATGATTCTCCGTTACGTTTACCGTGTGTGAAACACACATGATGTGGTGACACTCAGTCCACCGCTCAAACAGGTGACATCACAGAAACACGTGTGAACACAGTCAGAGAGTAAAATACTGCTTGTCAAAGTTTCACACGTCACAGTGAACTGAGCTTCATCATATTTACGTTAAATACACACAGTTTAAAAAAGGACGGAGCTGTGAGTCTCTGATGTCATAAACACAGCGTCCACCATCTGAAATCACACAGGAAATATTTAACGACAGAAAAACAGCTGCGACCTGATAACGAAGCAACGAGTCAGACGCTCTGAGGAGCCGACTGATTATTATCATTATTATTATCATTTGCATCACAACCAGCAACAACTTTAAATTAACATTAATATTCATTGCTGCAGCTTTAAGTGCAGAGGATGAAAAATGAGTCAAGTACGAATAAACAAATAAATGTAGACATTTGAAAATAAAGAAATAAATCTGATGATAAATAACTGAATATTTCTATCAATGTGTGTTAACAAAATGAAGATAAATGTGTATAGAAATATGGAAATAAATGACTGAATCTGACAATAAATTAATTAATAAATGTATAAATAAACACAAATAAACGTAAAATATAAATAAATAAATATATGCTCTAATAAAAATTATTAAAATAAATTTATAAATAAAACTTTACTAAACAGGACTTAATTTTTTTGCTACATTTTGTAGAACTTTATTATTTTCCGTGTAGTGTATTTATTAATTTATTTATCTATTTATCTATGTAGTTATTCATTTATTCCTGTATTTACTGACACATTTATTTTAGTGTCGTCACAAATATAGATTTACTGATACGTAATGATTCTGAATGTTTGGGTGCAGCGTCAGCAGCTGTTCATGTTTCCTGCAGTCGTTCTGCTGCCAGCCAAGAAAAAATAAAGTTGTTGTTGCTTTGTAATATTTATCTTTTAATTAAAAATTAATATTTAAAGCTCTCAGTGTTTAATTTTCCCCGTGGTTTTAAAAAATAGTGTCAAATATCAGTATTTTTAGGGACTTGTATTAAAGTTAGTAACTCCAGTATCATGACAACACTATTTATTTATTTATTGATATGTTCGTCATTTTCCGTCCTCCATATTTGGACTCCTGCAGTGTGACAGGCGTCAGATAAATGTACAACGTTCCCTCGGACTGTTGTCGTGTCAACACTGAGCGATCGCAGCAGCTCCACATGCTGATGGTGTTTGTTTTTTTTTATTATCTCCAGCTGATCGCTCACACACTTCCTGGCCGATAACAATATCTATACATGCAGCGAGGTTTCTTCAACAGCCTCACTGTTTGTCTTTCCTCCTGCTCGTTTCCTCCCCTCCATGTTTCCCACCTGTTTCCTAACAGGAAGTGAAGTGTGCGGGGACGCAGAGAGGCAGGAAAGTTTGTTTTGAATCACAGTAAATACACGGTGCCGACCGCAGAGTTCAGTCCCGACAGTCGACCACTGCCTCCCTCATATCTCTGATAAAAGCAGCAAACAAAGAGGCGTTTGTCCCCGCTGTAACACGTCCGTATGACAAACAAGCAGCATGTAAACAGCCTCCGATTAAAGCTGACAGTCAGCACTTTAACCTCACTGTCACTGTTTCATTAAAGCAGCCAATCAGGCGGAGAGCAGAGTGGAAACACTCAGCTGTCTGAGAGTCACACTCTGCTCAAACACCCAGACGACATTTAAAAACCTAGTTCAGAGCTGAGACGTCTGAAACAGGATCTGTGACTCTGAGCAGGAACAACAAAGACACAAACACCACAGCTGATTAACGGGAGGGTGAAGGTAAAAAGGAGGCGACTGAAGCTCAAAGACACCTGAACATGTTCAACAAATCGTCACCATCAGTTGAAAACAAACCCAGTCAGAGGAGTTTCCTGCGTCTAAAACAAACTGAATTCACTGGAGCCCCAAAACTCATCACACCTACAGCTGATCAGCAGCTGTGGTACCAGTTTACCTGGAGTCAGTAGCAGCTTATTACGGCTCCTCAGTGAGCGCAGCTGCACCAAACTCCATTAGAAAATATTCAGATTTAAATGTGCCATGTGTTGTCAGCGAGTCCAAATACATCTCTACATGTAGTGATTAGTTAAAACCGGCAATGACGACCTGCATCAAGCAGCATTTTGATCCAATTTTAATCCAATAAAATCACAATCGCACCAAAGTCCATCTGAAATATTCACATTTTAAACATTCGGCGTGTAGTTGATAAGTTAAAACTCAACTCTACATGTTTTATGACACATTCAAGTGTTTAGCTGAAACTAATTTTGATGGAGCAGCTTCTGGATCCAATAAAATCACAATCGCACCAAACTCCAATCCAGAATATTAATATTTTAATAACGCTTGGTGTGTAGTTGACAAGATGAGCAAAACACTACCTGTGCTCTGGAACATTTGAGTGTTTAAGTGTTTTAAAATCAGCGTTGACAACATGCACCAAGCAGCACATTGATCCACAATCCAAATCACACCAAACTCAGTTCAACAATATTTCAGCTTTAAATGTTTTGTGTGTAGTCGACACAACAAAACACAACTCTACATGTTTTATGAAACATTGAAGAGTTTAGTTGACATCAGCGTTGATAACACTCAGTAATCTAAATGTTAAACTGTCTTGGTGTTATCTGTGTGATAAACCACATCTCCACGAGTTTTATAAAACGTTCAAGTGTTAAGATAAAAACCAAGCAACATCTTGATCCGATAACATCACGATCGCACCAAACTCCATTCGACAATATCTACATTTCAAAGACTCGGTGTGTAGTCTGTAAAATAAAAGACATCTCTACATGTTTTATGTCACGTATTAGTGTTAAGTGAAATTCGGCGTTGACAATATGCATCAAGCAGCAATTTAATCCAATTTTAATCAAATGAAATCAAGATTGCACCAAACGCCGTGAGATGATATTTACATTTTAAATGTTGTGTGTGTAATAAGTGAGATAAAACACAGCTGCACGTTTCTTAAACAGTTAAGAGTTTAGTTGAAATCAGCGTTGACACCATCCATAAAGCAGCATTTAATCCATAAGGATCACGAACGAACCAAAGTCCATAACAAAATATTTACATTTTAAATGTTCGGCGTGTGATCGACAAGTTAAAGCACAACTCTACATGTTTATGAAACATTTAAGTGTTAGGTTAAATTCGGCGTTGCCAACATCCACCAGGCAGCATTGTAATGCAATAAAATCCCAACTTTAACTGCAGGTTTCCATCAGAGGATTCCGCCCACCGCGGCCGTATTTTGTTGGAAAAGCACCGTGGGAATTCCTGCCTACGACACTGCTTCATATTAAAACACGAGCGGCTGCATATGTAACTTGTGTGTTGGATTAAAACGGCAGCCTTAATGATTTGTTAACTATTTATCTTTTCATAAACAGAGTCACATTAAGCAGATATGTTCATCTGACAGATATGTGAGCGGAGGCTGGAGCACCGTCCTGTCCGCTGGAGACGGTTAGCTAACCCCACCCTGCTGAGCTAACTTCGCCTCCTCCGAGCGAGGGCATCGCATTACAGGCTCCAACATGCCCCGGGGAGCCGCCCGGTGCTCTCCGTGTCCGGGTTTGTCGTGTTTAAATCGGGTAAATCTGCGCTGCGGAGAAAAGCTCCCCCCGCCCGGGCCAGCAGCAGCTCGGCTAACGTTAGCAAAGTGCGTGATGCTAACTAGCTGTTAGCCGCTGTAGCTTAGCCATCCTACCTGGTGCCCGCCTTGTCCCCCATCTCCTCGGCAGGCGGACGGCACGATGATCGCGACTAAATGAGCCCGGTCCCGGTGATGTGTCGACTGTAGAGACGGTGTGTTTGTTCAGGCGGCTCGGTTCATCCGTCCATCCACATCGGCGCACTGCTAACTAGTTAGTATGCTAATTTAATTTAGCGCCGCCTCGGCTCCTCTGGCTTCCGCAAAGGCAGGATCTGTGTGTGTGTGTGTGTGTGTGTGTGTGTGTGTGTGTGTGTGTGTGTGTGTGTGTGTGTTGCAGATCACACGTTGCGCAACGCAGTCTCTCCAGCAAACATGACAACATGAAGCTGCAACATCAGTCAACTAATCGATTATTCTGTCGACAGAATATTAATCAGCAACTCTTTTGATTATAAATTAATCTTTTAAATATTTTCTTTGTCACCAACATGTTAGGATGATGACTTTCATTATTCATATTATGGATTAGGGGAGACTGGGGTTGGTTGGCACACAGCTGTGTTCTGGCGGAGCCTCAGTCAGACCGAATCTAATGGCCCCTGACTGACAGGGCCCCTGACTGAGGAATATTAGAACATTAAGATTTTTTAATGCAACAGAAAATTATTTACCTGCCATAATTAATAGAAGAGTTTATTTACAATGTGTCAGATCAAATTTATTTATGAGGCACATTTAAAGACAACCAGTCGACCAAAGTGCTGTGCGATAAAATAAATAATAAAGACAAAGCAAAACGTGTGAGAAATAACATCAAACGCCAAAACATGCACAAATAAACAAGTGAAAAAGAAAACAGAGCACAGAATAGTGAGATCTGATAATAAAATATGAGGATTAAACACAAACCTGAGGGACGATCAAAGACCTGAGAAAACGTGTCTTCAGCAGTGATGGGAATAACGGCGTTATAAATAACGGCGTTACTAACGGCACTACTTTTTTTAGTAACGACTAATCAAAAAAGTTACTCTCTCCCCCGTTATAACGCCGTTATGGTTACTCACAATAAAATGCGCCGTTACTCGGCTTTACTTCAGTTCACTGAAGCGGCTTTCACTCAGACCAGCTCCTTCTCAGCGGAGCTTTAAAGTGTTTCTTCTTTGGTGAGGGGGAAGCATAAGTGATGATGATTGGCTTAGGGAGAGGAAAATTTCATCATAAACCAATCAGAGGCAGAGTAGGGCGGGTATTCACAAGCAGGTTTGTCAGGTCCGCGACTTTAGGCTTGTGTTTTTGTAAAGTCGCTTACAAATATTGGTAGTCGTCACGGGTTGTGGTTTTTTGGACTTGTTTCCAAAGTGGAGTTGCTTATTTGGGCTTGCTCTCTAAACGTCGCCTTTCTCTCTATATATCCGTCTAATAAGTTATTCAAACGCATGATAGTATCTCGGACTGCAGGATGTTTCCACAGCCGCACTCCCTCTCCCTCACACACACGCACGCACAACAATGGAGTGTAGTGTAGATAAGTGTACAATGTATAATAATAATGATTTATTCTATTAAGTGTCAATTTCATTCATTTAACATATTCAATGTTGAGTTTCATTACAGTTCCATTAAGGGGGCTGTCCAAGCAATTTGACATATTTGAGCATTTAATAAAAAATAGTAACGCTATAGTTACTTTTCCAGGTAATTAATTACTTTTACAGTGCAGTAACCCAGTTACTAACTCAGTTACTTTTTGGGGAAAGTAACTAGTAACTATAACTAATTACTTTTTTAAAGTAACGTTCCCAACACTGGTCTTCAGCTTAGATTTAAACGCGTCTACACACGAACGCTTCACTGAAAAGAGTAACGTTAAACAAAGCTCTGAGGTGGTTACTGTGAGATAAGTATAGCATAGCTTGGCAACAGCTAGCTGGCTACTTTAGCTAGCTTTCTTGTGAACATTATTGCTATCTGAGTGTCATTTGCTGGCGTGCCGTTTGTAGATGAGCTTATCATCTAGCATTACAAAGCAACCAACATCAGATGCACAATGCAGTGTAGCTTAGTTACAGCTAGCTGGCTAACCCTTAGCTGGCTGCTTGCTAACGTTATTGCGAGCAAAATACTATCTAAGTGTTAATGTCCGTTAGCTAGCTCGCTGTTTGCTAATCATTTAATCATCTAATGCTACGGAGCAACCAACATCAGATCAACACAGTGTAGCCCAGTATCAGCTATTTGGCTACCTTAGCTTGCTTTCTCGACAACATTATTGCCCGCAAAATACTATGAATGTAGTTAGCTAGCTTTCTGTTTGTGAATTATTTTTATCTGCTAACATTACGCAGCAACCAGTTCAATACAACGCAGCTTAGCTACAGCTAAAAGGCTAACCTTAGCGTGCTGCTTGTTAACATTATCGTTAGCAAAATACTATCTAAGTGGATTGTCAGTTGGCAAGTTTGCTAAGTTACTTTATCAGCTAACTTTACGAAGTAACCAACATTAGGTCAATACAGTGTAGCTTAGTTACAGCTAGCTGTCTCACCTTAGCTTGCTTTCTCGCTAACGTCACTGCTAGCAAAATACTATCTCAGTGTATTGTTAGACAGCTTGCTGTTTGCTAATTATTTTATCAGCTAATGCTATAAGCAACCAGTATCAGATCAACATGGTGTAGCTTAGCAACAACTTTCTGGCTACCATAGCTTCCTTTCTTGTTAACATTATTGCTGGCAAAATACTATCTGGGTATAGTTAGCTAGCTTGCCATTTGTGAATTATTTTATTAATTCTTGTTATGAAGCAACCAAAGCCAGATCAATTCAGTGTAGCTTAGTAACAGCTGGCTGGCTAACCGTAGCTTCCTCACTAATGTTATTGCTAGCAAAACACTATCTCAGTGTTTATGTTAGTTACCTGGCTTGCTGTTTGCTAATTACTGTATCAGCAAACGCTACGAAGCAACCAACATCGGATGCTGTTTGCTGATATTACTGCTAGCGGAGCGTTGGTAGCGTAGTGGATAGTGCCGGTGCCCCATATACAGAGGCATTGCCTCGCTGCAGCGGTCGCGGGTTCGATTCTGGCTCACGACCATTTGCTGCATGTCATCCCCCCACTCTCTCTCACTCCCCCAGTTCACTCTCTTATGTCAATTAAAGGCAAAAGCTCGAAAAAAATAAAAAAAATAATGTTACTGCTAGCAAAATGCTACATGAGTGCAGTTAGCCAGCTTGCTATTTGCAAATTACTTTATAAGCTAATGTTATGAAGGAACCAGATCAATACAGTGTAGCTTAGTTAGCTACTTGGTTTACCTTAGCATGTGTCTTGCTAACGTTGTAGTGAGCAAAATATTATCTGAGTGGATATGTCAGGTGGCTGGCTCGCCAAATTACTTCATCAGCTAACAAGATCCATAATATTAACTTATGTATTGTGACAAACAGCTGATTTAAACAACAATAAATCATGTTCATGTACAAAGTTCTTTATGCTAGCTAAGAGTGGTGCAGGAGCGACAAACAAGCTAACTAGAACCTGAGCTAATGTTAGCCAGCTAACTGTAGCCTAGCTCCTCTACATGGACTGTGTCATAACGTCAGCTGATAAACTAATTATCGAACAGTAATCGACTCAGTGTGATGGAGCCAATGAAATATAGCAACATTACAGAGAGTAAAGATATTTTAAATATGATTGGTATTTTATTTACCAGCCTTTTATCAACATGTTGACGCTCAGTCAGTCTGTCTGGAGTTTGTCACTGATTGCGGTCGATGCTCAGGAGCTAAAGGAGGAACAGGACGCTGACAGCAGTTCACTTATCAGCCTCAGAGAGGTTTTATTCAACGTACATACCAAACCTTTAAAATGTGCTGATATATTTTTCTTCAGTAGGAACCAGAGGGCTCGCAGCTAAGAGACACAGAGAGCAAGTCAGACAGCGCTCAGACATGGACTAATATGTTGTTAGACACTTTGTTGACATGAGGAGAAAATACAGAACATCAAGAGATTATAACAACAGCAACAGAACACTGGTGTATCCTGTTTTTCATCCTCTCCTCCTGGATTTTAATTCAGTTCCAGTTTTTATAACAGAAACAAAACCAAAACACGTGACTGAATAAAACAGAAGTTCATGAAGATTAAAGCAGCTCTGTCTTATTTTGAAAGGACACTGACAGTTGTGTGAGTTCATTAGTTTCCTGCAACTCTGTCATCAAACAGCTGAGATGCTCGGGTTATATCCGGATGATGTAGGAGTCTGAGTGGGTGACGTATCTGACCCAGCGCTGCGATGGGCCGGGCTGGACGGGCGACAGGCGGAGGAAGCGGATCTGCAGCCCCGTGGCGGTGAGTTTGGGCAGCTCAAAGCTCAGACCGACCGGACCGACTTCCAACATGGAGGCGGAGCTGAGGCCGGACACCTCCAGCTGGAAACAGTTAGAGAACAATAATCACGAGGTTGTCCCAAAGCTGTGTCGCGTGTTCGCTCAACTTAATTCATATTAACGAGGCGCGTGGTCATTTGTTTCTGTCTTGTTTCTGTTTCCAGACTCATTTTCCAGTTGAGTATTTCACCCCAATCCATCCAACAGATACTGAGACGTTTCAGTCTGAACACACTGCTGTTAGCATCCACAGAACCATGATGCTAACATGGCTAAACATGTTGTGATGTGTGTGTGTGTGTGTGTGTGTGTGTACCTTGAACAGAGCAGACAGTTGTGTTCCTCCAGTGAAGCGGGGGATCTTCCAGTCAATGGCTCTGCTCTGCAGCTTCAGCTCTGCGCTCTGATCAGGACTGCTGAGCTCCTGAGACAGACTGACACCACAACAACACACAGTAAACTTCTATGTTAATGTTAGAGACTGCAGACGACCCCGAGGAGGTCAGAGGTCATCAGGTTCAGGTGTTCCTGCAGGTGACGTGACGGTAAGCAGTGAGGCAGAAAAGCTTTCAGAGGTGATTTGATGAATAATCCTGCAGAGAGCTTTCAGCTGATGAAACGTGAGCTGAACGCTGAGCTGAACGCTGAGCGTCACAGTCACCACTGGACTCATCATCTTCACCTGCTGCTGCTCAGAGTCACCTCAACTCCTTCAGAGGCTCAACGAGACTCCGTCCATCATTCAGATAACACACATAGGAACAATCAGGCAGGTGTGTGTCACTGAAAAGGTCCTGCCTTCTGTTCTGTGCTGCAACTTCAAAACCATTTCATGTCCTTTTAACAGGCTTTAATAATACGGCCTGATAATAATAAATAGACAGATATAAAGAAAGAAACATTTAAGGCTGACAATGTGTCCCCTCATCATGTTAAGTTCAAGTGTCTCTAAATGTTATCCTTTTATTTCTGTGTAAAATACAGCAGAAAGGACGGACGCACTTAATCTAATCTTAATTATGATCTAAAGATTCTGTTCAGTACAGATTAATGTGGAGATTATTTTCTTGATTGTTTGGTTGGTATTTAAAAATAAAGACTTAGCATCTTGAAATAATGAGTTAGTATCTGAAAGTGACTCAGTATCTCAAAGTAATGACTTAATTCCTTAAAATAACGTCTTATCTCAAAATAATGACTTAGTATCTCAAAAGAAAGATAATATCTCTAAACTATAACTTCATATCTATAAATAATGAATTTGTATCACAAAATAATTAATCTCTCAATATTACGAGTCTGTGTTTAAATTTAATGACTTAGTACCTCAAAATAAAGACTTTAGAGTATTTAGAAGACGACATTCAGTAGCCTAATAATGGGCTTTCAAAAAAAACGCCTTGCCTTCATAGGCAAGTTTATTTCCGTAGAAGTCGTTTAAGACTCCGGGTACAGTATATGACACCTACAGTATATGAAACCTATAGTATATGAAACCTACAGTATACTGTATGAAACCTACAGCATATAAAACCTAAAGTATATGAAACCTATAGTATATGAAACCTACAGTATATGAAACCTACAGCATATAAAACCTAAAGTATATGAAACCTACAGCATATGAAACCTACAG
>NC_065529.1:12830027-12833031 GCF_006386435.1 Epinephelus moara
TATCTACAGTATATGAAACCTACAGTATATGATACCTACAGTATATGAAACCTACAGTAAATGATACCTACAGTATATGAAACCTACAGTATATGAAACCTACAGTATGATACCTACAGTATATGAAACCTACAGTATATGATAACTACAGTATATGAAACCTACAGTATATGATAACTACAGTATATGAAACCTACAGTATATGATAACTACAGTATATGAAAGCTACAGTATATGATAACTACAGTATATGAAACCTACAGTATGATACCTACAGTATATGAAACCTAAAGTATATGATACCTACAGTATATGAAACCTACAGTATATGATACCTACAGTATATGATACCTACAGTATATGAAACCTACAGTATATGATAACTACAGCAGACAAGCGGAGCACCTGGCCTTCCACCCATCATTGATTTAAATTTACATGACTTTCAATAACAAATGAGCAGCACCTCTTTCTGCTCACCTGTGACACTTCCTACTTTGTAAATGTGGTTACTTTTAAAAACTGAGCCAAACTCTAAACAACAGACACAGTTTTTATTTCCTGATCACAGAGACCAGGAACTGACTTCATGTTCACATAGTTGAGCCATCATAAAATGCACACTGAAAAACTTCCTCAAAGGAATAACACAGTATCTCAAAATAAAGACTTAGTGTCTAAAAAGAAATTACGTCTTATCTCCATATAATGAGTACTTAGACGTGGACTTAGTACTTTAAAATAACGAGAAACTTTTTCAACAAAATGACTCACCTGTCTCTAAATGACTTCTTATCTCAAAATAATGAGTTAAAAAAAAAAAAAAAGATAAAATAAAAAATAATGAGTTATTATCTTAATATAAAGACTTGATGTATCGAAATAAGGACTTAGTATTTAAATATGACTTAGTACCTCAAAATAATGAGAAACATTGTCTAAATAATGACTTAGTATCTCAAAACAGTAACTTTGCATCTAAATATAATGACTCAGTGTCTAAAAATAACAATCGAAATGATGACTATTTTCAAACCACTTCATAAAAAGATGACTTCTTATTTCAAAGTAATGACTCAGTCTCTCAAAATATTGACGTAGCATTTTGAAATAATTATTAGTATCTAAAATGACTTGTATCTCAGAATAATGAAATACTATCTCTGAACAATAACTCCGTCTAAATAATGACATAGCATCTCCATGTAATGAGTAAGTATGTCAAAATTATGACTAAGTATCTGAAAGTGACTCAGTATCTCAAATAATTACTTAATGCCTTATATTATGTCGTATCTCCAAATAATTAGTTAGTGTCTGACTTCACATCTTAACATAACGACTCAATGTCTCAAAATAATGAGATAGTATTTCTAAACAATAACTTTGTCTAAATAATGACTCATTCTCTTAACATAATGACTTAGTTCTTCAAAATAATGACAAACTTTGTTAAAATAATGACTTACTCATCACAAAATGCAAAATAAAGAACAAAGTTTCTGGTTAGTTTGAGATACTCAGTCATTGTTTTGTGATATCGTCATTATTTTAATAAAGTTCCTCATAATGACTCTTAGGATCTTTTTTCGTCACGTGCTGATTTTTCATCCTTTTTATTTTTTTACTGCTGGTAATGGGTTTTTATAATGGACTCAATCAGTGAGATGAAGGCTACAGAGACAACAGCAGAGTCATATTCAAATAACGACGCAGGCTGTGAGGTCACAGAGAGTTTGTTTGCATACGGATTGATTTCCATAACAAACATTTGAAAGGGAGCGTCTCACCTCACAGAGCCTTTGGGAACAGGGATGGTGGCACAGACGTTGATGGCAGCGCTGCAAAAACAATGACATCATTATCATCATCATCATCATCATCATCAGCGCTGTCATCTACTAATCCTCAATATGTTTATTGACACTAAGTGCTCACAGATCACCTGTCACACTGCTGGGAGTGTTTGTATTTTTAATTTACTCTCTTCAACATCACTCAGACACCAGAAATATTAAAACACACCAGAACCACCTGTTGGTTGGTGTGAGGACATGTTTTTAATCCTACAGTTTAGTGGAGAAAACTGAAGTTTGTGAGGATGTTTGTTCTCCACTGGATGAAATAAAAACTGACCTCTTTGGGGGCAGATCACAGCGAAGCTTCAGGTACATCAGCAGCCTGCAGACCAACAACAACAACAACCATCTTAGAATGAAACTTGATGAAGGAAAGATTTTTTTCCTTCAGGATATTAGTGCAGGTTTCGACACCACTGATCACAGGATCTCTCTAAACCAGCTCAAAACCCATCAGAACATTTCAGACACAGTTCTAACCTGGTTCATGTCTCAGAGTGCTTTCACACCTGCCCTGTTTGGTTCGGTTTAATCGAACTCCAGTTGGTTTGCCCCCTCAGTGCAGGTGTGAACACACCAAAACAACGGGACCAAGACCTACTTGAAACCTTGATGTTGTCTTTGACTGTGACCTCAAGTGAGAAACCTAAAATGCATTTTTCCATCTCAGAAATATTGCCCATGTGCCACCTCTTTTGTCTAAAGAAGACACAGAGAAACTTGTTCATGCTTTTATCTCACACAGACTTTACTGTCTTGTTCTTGGGCCTCTCAAAGAAACCTTTAATAAAAATCCAGATGATCCAAAATGCAGAAGCAGAGTGGTGGTTAAACAAAAAGGATCTTACTCATTAACACAAAACTCTGTCTCTGTAGGATCCTTTCATTACTGCTGTCAGATACATAGAATAACAATCAGAGCCTGTCAGTCAGTAATCTCTCAAGACAGATTCTGCAATCTACATTGTAGAATCTGTCGGCAGCCCTGTGTGAAAGACGACTAGAGAGGGGGGGAGGGCGGGGCTTTGAGTTTGAACGATGCTGCGCTCTAGCCAATCACAATGGAGGGGGCACAGCCGAGATGTGCAGGTGTCCCCAGGAAATGTGTACCTACAGAAACAGCAAGCTCCGCGTCCATAGCGACC
>NC_065529.1:12833362-12837262 GCF_006386435.1 Epinephelus moara
ATATATATATATATATATATATATATATATATATATATATATATATATATATATTTATTTATTTATTTTTACAGATGGATTTCCAGATTGGTCAGCCAGTGACATCGTGTTTGGACAGAAAAATAAACAGGAAGTATAAGTGTGTGACCAGCAGCTGTGTTCAGACTCGGTAAGGTGGGACTGTGGGACTGTACCTTCCTCCGCTGTCTCTCTCGATGGTCGGAAAGAGACGGAAAGGAGGCGCTGACGGCAGATCGTCACTCAGCTGATACTGCATCACTGTTTGCTGCAGCAGGAGGAAGAGGAGGAGATGAAGAAGATACAGGGTCAGATGATATATCTGGTCCAGTTTGACAGATAAAATGTGAGAGTGAATAAAAAACGGGAGTGGACATGATGGATCGGGTTCATCTGAATGAGCAGTCTGTGATTAATGTGTTGAAACATTTAAAAAGCTGCAGGAGGAATCTGTGAAAGCAGCTTAGAGACTTTCATCACAGTTAAGCTCTGCAGCAGGAAAACAAAGGCTTTAGTTTCACCAAGGTTCTGATGTTCAGATTGTGTTTAAACTGTTTCAGAGACGTGTTGATTCCACTGTGACATCAATAAGAAGTAAAACAGTCTGTTCCATCACATCAAACCATCTTCTTCACTTTACTTCAAAATGTACCATCCTCTGCTTCCTCATCTTCAACACGACAGACGATAACTGTAGATTTCTTTTGGCAAGATGGCTGCCAAGTTGCAGACGACTTTGAGACCAACAAACAAACCTGGTTGTGTTTAAGTGAATCACTTCTGTGTTTCCGGCGGCTTTTTAGGCTCCAAACTGGATATTTTAAGCTGAAGCATGATCTTTTCCACACCATAACCAAGTGGTTTTTGTGCCTAAACATAACCACGGTAACTATAGCATTGCTGAAACCCTGCTCACACAGAGAGCATTTTAGCAGCTGGAGGCGGCTTTTTGTAGCTGTTCTTACGTTGCGACGCGCCTGGAGTTTTTGCCGTAGCGCTCTGAACTCTTCAAGGTAACGAACTTCAACCTAGAGCAGAAAAGCACCCCACGTCATCTCTGCTTTTTTCCCCATTGTCCAATGGGATGATTTGAGAGGCGGGCCTTCTGTGGTGGTGATGACAACAAGTTTACAGTTGGTGAACAATGGAGGAGAAACTGGTGGTGGTGGTTGCTGGATACCCAGAGCTATACGGCCTGATGATAGACAGCAGGTTGTCAAACTGCCCCTGAGTCATCCTAAAATATGGAGGAGAAGCTCCTGGACCAACTGGTGGTACTCCCCATGATCCAGCCTCTTTTTTAGGGTCTCATGTACCCACACAGATCTCTGTTTATCTGCTGACAGCCTCTCACCCTCAACCAGAGCTACAGACAGTACCCTCTGCCTCAACATGGCAGCAGCTACACACTGATTACTGCAGGATAAATGAAGGTTAGGGTGAGGAGTTGATCGCGTGGTTGCCTGGCAACGATACCAAAGTACAGCAAGCATTTTTTTTTACTTGAGCCATTAAATTAAAAAAAAGGCAGTGTGGTGCGCCTCTTGTTTTGTAACCTGAAACATTCTTTCTGTGCGATGGAGGCCGAAAGGTTTTCTTCTTTTGTATCTCTGCGTCTCTGCACCGTCACTACAGTTGGGGAACAACGGTGACGGCGACACTTTGTACCGTGAAAAATCACAGACAAAAGCTTCTAAACACAAGCGTGCATGCTGCAGCAGGGATCTGATATGCAGTGAGTTGATGAGGTCACCTCTCCCTGGCTCGGACACAGTCGGAGGATCCGGTTGGTGTCGAACTCGTCCAGTCGGACTGCCTGGTGGAAGCTGCACTCGTCAACACGGACAGCAGCTCCGTAACCTGAAGAGAGAAACACAAAGTCAGACCCTGATTCAAACGCCTCAAACTAAATGAAACATCTTCCTGCAGCGACTGACGAGACTCGTTTCAAACAAGTCAAAGGCGACGAATCGTTAAACGGTCAGAGAGGATTTTAGTGGTTTTCTAACTTCTTCCATCACAACCTGCCAATAAAAACACAGAAGCTAAAACACACACTGAACACTAAATATATAAAAAAAATTGAATAGGTGATGAAGGAAATAAAAGTGTCCTCCATCATCATGAAGTCTGTGCAGCAGGAAACAAACTGTAATCAGACTTTAAATTCACCCTGAAATAAGTTCATAAATAATCAAAGACATTAAAGTGTTTCTGTCTGATTGGACAGGAAATTAAATGTCTGAGGAAACAAAGTGGTTTTAATAAATCTGACAGGATAACACACGTTTAATGACGGTCACAAACAGAGTCAACAAAAAGAATAGAAGCTGACGTGTGTGTGTGTGTGTGTGTGTGTGTGTGTGTNTGAGGTCCCCACCGTGAAAAAAATTTCAGGTCCAATTTTTAGGTCCCCACGGAGTAATAAAAACAAGTATGTGTGTGTGTGTGTTACCTCTGAGCTGTGACTTGCCGATGCTGAACTCCTCGTTCAGGCCGATTCTCATCTCTGCTGAGCAAAGACAACACGTCAGAGACAGTGAACACAACGTTCAGTCACATGTGAAGACCAGACAAAGTAAAAACAGATCATCGGTCTGTCACAAACGACACACTCTGAAGGTTAATGAAGACGATCACTGATCCTCTCTCTGACACGTCAGGTCTACACCGTCAGTACAGAGAAAGCTGCATCACACCACCTGTCTGCTTCTGATGACACGTGCACGTGTTGTTTGTGGCAGACTCACCTGAGCAGCTCGGCATGTAGCACTTCACTCTGATCTCTCCCTCAACATCGGCCTTCATCAAAACTCCCTGCAGCACAAACCATCAGCAGAGTTTCATCATCATTATCATCATCATCATCATTATCATCATTATCATCATCGTCCAGCAGAGACACAGAGTTTAACACTGAAACATGCAGCAGCAGGATTCAGATTATTTACTGTCATGTTTACAGCCATCACAGAGAAGTCTCCAACAACACTCATCCAATATGGAGAAATAAAAACACTGAAACACGTTTACAGAGTTTGGATTTGATGCTTCAGAGAGCTGCTGCTGTCATGCTGAGGTTACTCACGTTGGAGCCGATGACCACCGACATCCTCTCAATCACATCCACAAATATCTCACTCTTCCCTCCCTGGAAACACACACACACACACACACACACACACACACACACACACACAGAGAACAGAAACTGTGAGGTCTGTTTGAGGAAAGCAAGCCAGGACCCGACTATTTACTGGAACAGAACAGTTATTTTATAAAACCCTCTGTAAGCCCTGTAAATACACTCCTCCAACTCTTAAAATTCATATTCTATAAATGCAAATATAAAAACACTATAAATAAATATATAAATAAATATATTTTAAATCAAATTAAATATAAATACATATTAAGACTATAATGTAATGACTATATAATATATGACAAATAAATACAAATATATATATATATAGTAATTAAATGTAAATATATAAACATACTAAAATATATATATATATATATATATATATATATATATATTATGCTATAATTAAATGTTAACATAGAATTATATTATAAATAAAATGAAATGTAAATTTATAAATATACTATAAATACATATAAATATATAAATGCACTAAAAATAAATTTATATATATATATATATGTATGTGTGTGTGTGTGTATGTATGTATGTATATATATATGTATATATGTATATACAGTGGTGTGAAAAAGTGTTTGCCCCCTTCCTGATTTCTTACTTTTTTGCATGTTTTCCACACTTAAATGTTTCAGATCATCAAACAAATTTAAACATTAGTCAAAGATAACACAAGTAAACACAAAATGCAGTTTTTAAATGAAGGGTTTTATTAA
>NC_065529.1:12838265-12842314 GCF_006386435.1 Epinephelus moara
CAAAAAAGTGAGAAATCAGGAAGGGGGCAAACACTTTTTCACACCACTGTGTGTGTGTGTGTGTGTGTGTGTGTGTGTGTGTGTATATATATATATATATATATATATATATATATATATATATATATATATATATATTACACTATAAATAAATACCAATTTAAATGAGGATATCGCAGCTTGATTCACTTAAAACTTTGTAAAACTCAGGAACTGTATTGATCTTTTCTCCAACAATCAACATATTGATTTCTGCAGTTTATCAACCTTATAAATGCAGATATTTGAGCTGCCTTGGTTTTAATTAATGGGATTAATGTATGTTTGCTCTTTTTTTTGTTCTCAAAATGTCAGATAATAGGATCATAAATGCCTTCATGGTTACATATTTAACAAGCTGCTGATTCTACAACGTGTCCATTTTCTACATTTAATTCCAGGTGGTTCCTGTTTCTGTCTGTGGTTTGTTCATGTTCATGTTTCTGTTTCTAACAGACACAAAATTAAACTGTGGAAACTGGAAAATGACTCAAACGTTCCCAAATTCACAGACTTCCCTGTTTGAGAACTGTCTCAGTGGGAACTCTTTAATACTGCGTGTTTTATTTAAGGTTTGCCCTCCTCTGTCTGTGCTGTGTGTCACAGAGTCACCATGTTAACGTACCTGCTCTCTGCTCGACTGGATGGGTCTGGTGGCTGCAGAGCTCGGAGCCACTTTACTCTGCTGCGTCTCTGCTCCAAACTACAGCAAAACAACAACATTTAAACAAAATACATTGGAAGACACTGTAAGAGTTTAAACATTACTGATGTTCATCAGAACGTTATCTTCTACATTTATAAAACGTTTGGTAACACTGCACATACGTCCCCCTGTTGAGCATTTATAAAACACTATATCAACATTTAATAAACATTTTGTAACACACTGTGACATAGTTTCAAGTGTTTACTAATGTATTTGTTCACATCTGTGACGACCACAGGGCCACAGAATGATGGATGATAAAGCAATAAAACACTGTTATAATTAGACAAATAAATCTTGGTTATAACTGTTGACATATACGGTGCATTAATAAGCATTAAAATGCATCTTAGTGTGTCATAAACAACATGTTTTAAGTGTCTTATAAAGGCTAAATGGGGATTTTAAGGAAAAAGTAAAGTTTTCTTTTTTTAAAAAAAAGAAAAAAACTAACGTTTAATTATCTGCTTCTAATCAGAGAGAATAAACTGTTAAACACTCTCCTCCGTCCAGCCAATCAGACCTCAGTGACCTCTGACCTCTGGTGTGACGGTGTTGTTGGTGTTGACGTACCAAGCCGACATTGCTGAGGTCAAACAGGCTGAACGGTCTGGAGGAGACGGCTTCAGTCTGGATGAAGTTCTTCAGGACATCAGAGGACGTCGTCTGGATGTAACCATAGTCCTGACAGACAGACAGACAGACAGACAGACAGACAGACAGACAGACAGACAGACAGACAGACAGTGTTATCTCTACTGAATATTGACGTCATATCTCACAATAGGTAAACGTACAATATTATTTGGAGAAAGTACGTTTTCAGTATTTAGAGATACTAAGTCATTATTTCAAGATGCCGAGTCAATTTTTCGAGATACGATGAGATACTGGGTCGTTATTTCAAAATAGCAAGTTTTTATTTCGAGATACTGAGCCGTTGTTTCAGAAAGGGAATTCCTTCTTTCAAGATACGAAGTCATTGTTTCCAGACTAAGTCACTATATCGAGATACTGGGTCATTATTTCAAGATAGCAAGTTATTATTTCAAGATAACAAGTTATTATTTCCAGATACTGGGCTGTTATTTCAGAAAGGGAAGTCCTTATTTCAAGATATTACGTTATTATTTCCAGATACTGTATCATTATTTCAAGATAGCAAGTTATTATTTTGAGATACTGGGCCGTTATTTCAGAAAGGGGAGTCCTTATTTCAAGATATTACGTTATTATTTCCAGATACTAGGTCATTATTTTGAGATTGTAGGTCATAATTTCGAGATACTATGTCATTATTTCAAGATACCAAGTCATTATTTCCACACACTGGGTCATAATTTCGAGACATTGGGTCATTATTTTAAGATACAAAGTCAATTTTTTGAGATGCTACGTCTTTTCAAGATATTGGGTCATTATCTTAAGATACCATGTCATTATTTAGAGATACTAGGTCATAATTTCAAAATACTTGGTCATTATTTAGAGATACTGACACATTATTCTGAGATAATAAGCCATTCTGATTTTGACTTATTTCAAAACACATTTTTTGAGATATTATTTCATAATGTTTTTCATCATCATCTCTTACAGTGTCATCACACTGGTGAAAACATGCCTCCATATTAAAGTCACGGCCGGCTGGTGTTTACTTGCTTAATTACAGATGGTGTGTTGGTGACTGTGAGATTTCAGCCCTGTTTTAATGTTGCCGTCATATTTTTGCATATTTCACCTCAGCTGCCCGCCATGTTTGCCTACACACATTAACCCTCATAAAACTGGAGCTGTCAGCTGTATTTTGAATTTTACCACTGTGACAGTGAGGAAACCAACAACACATCACCATCACCATCATCACCATCATCATCATCATCATCATCATGACTCCTCTGAGGACTGAAAGTCACCGTTTGAAGCTTTATTAATAAATCTGTTTTTTTTCACTTTCACGTGGATTCTGAGACGGAGCTCCGCCCTCACTCACCACCACCTCATCCAGCAGCTCGTAGATCAGGGCAAAGTTCATCTGCACCGACTTCTCCGACAGGCTGCCGCAGTAATCTTTAACCAGGGCTGTTAACCTGACCACACACACACACACACACACACACACACACACACACACACACACACACACACACAGGTGGTTTAACTGGTGCATCATTCACTGTTCACTGGAATCAATCATTTATTCAAACTTTATACGTCCAGTGTCTCTGACAGTCTCCCTCCATGTCAGTGAAAACATGGATGCTTCACACACAGAAGATCTATACAATCAGCACAGTTTCAAGATTAGAGTCACCAATTCAGTATCTGACCAAATGTCTCCCCTTCTGTTCCTGAGATATGACGTTAAGACATGATGATGTCACAGTCAAGCTGACCTTTGACCTTCGACCACCTTCATTATTTTATCCTGTTAGACATTTGTGTCAAGTTTGGTCTGAATTAGTGAATGAATTCTTTGGGAACTGAAAAATTCATACACTAATCATGATGTTTGACCACAAAATATTCTTATCTTATTTATGTTCTTCAGTCCAAGTGTAGGTTTGTGTCAAATTGTAAGTAATTCCTTCAAGTTGTTCTTATGATATCGCAGTAACAAAAATGAGACAGACAAGGTCACAGTGACTTTTGACCACCAAAATCTAATTAGTTCATTGCTGAGTCCCAGTGGACATTTGTGCTGAATTTTAAGAAATTGCCTTGCTGCATTCTGGGGATAGTGTTTACAAGAATGGGACGTACGGATGTAGAGACGGACAACCCAGAAACATAATGCCTCCGGCCTCAGCTATCGCCGGCACAGAGGCAGCAAGAATTCTTAAATTATGGCCAGAAACATATTTTGTGAGGTCACAGTGACCTTTGACCACAAAATTCTAATTAGTTTACTCTTCAGTCCGAGCAAACATTTGTGCCAAATGTGAGGAAATTCCCTCAAGGTATTCAGACAGATGAGGTCAGACAAACCTTGACCTTTGACCTATGACCCCCAAAATCGATCCACTTCATCATTAGTCCAAATAAATGTTTGTGCCAAATTTAAAAAAAAAAAATCCCTTGAGCTGTTCTTGAGATTCTGCACTCAGGTGAATGAGATGGATGCAAGGTCAGAGTGACCTGTGACCTTTGGCCACTGAAATCCAATCAGTTAATTGTTAAGTCCAAGTGAACGTTTGTGCCAAATATGAAGAAATTCCCTTGAGTTGAGCAAGTTGGAAAACTTACTAAAACTGAGCTTCTATAAGGCAATGAATATTGCGGAGGGCGTGGCTCATCACAT